>NC_142935.1:62683191-62700691 GCF_046866305.1 Octopus bimaculoides
ATGTGTGTGATTGTGTGTGTGTGTATAAAATTCATATACATATATAACACCCTAACTTAGTTGTATACCATGATCTCGCAATCGTGAGATCGTGGTTTCAATTCCTAGAGCAGGTGATATGTTGTGTTCTTGAGCGAAACACCTCATCTCACGTTGTTCTATGATCACAGCTCTATGGTACATGTTCAGACATCGATTTGATGGAGAGAGTGAGATAATGTGCAGCACAAACATTTGATCACTATAAACAAATCATTTGTGCAGGTCATTTGGCAAAAGCTGAATGCTCATTCATGGTCTTTGACTAGAGAGTCCATCATATATACACATAAATACTTATATATTCTTATTTTTGTTGTCTTATACTCCAAATTTCTTGAAATTCTTCTGAACAATATTTGGATTAATTTATTATACATGAGGAATTACCTTGGCTGTTTATTCCAGTTGCATTAATTGGTATCTGATTGTTTGATGTAATTAACCAAATTCGTTTAACACTTAGTGCTTTATAGATATCTGCCTGGATTTTTTAATCCCTTTTACTTGTGTGTGTGTGTGTGTGTGTGTGTGTGTGTGTGTGTGTGTGTGTGTGTGTGTGTGTATTTATGTTGTTGCACTTGTGTTTGTCCCCCACCCCAACTTGTCAACCAGTGTGTGTTTCCGTAACTTAGTGGTTCAGCAAAAGAGAATGATATAATAAGTACCCAACTTAAAAAAAAAAAGAAGAAAAACGACAAGAACTGACGGTGGGTGGCAATTTGTTCAACTACACCTTTCAAAGAGGTACCCCAGCATGGCAACAGTTCAGTGGCTGAAACAAGTAAAAGATAAAACATGCAGTAGTAGCTACAGAATACCTTTGTACAGGGGTTGTTATTATAATATACCTGTACACAGTTGTAACTATTATAGGGTACCTCTATGCAGTGGTAGCTATTGTAGGGTACCTTTTCCACAGTGATCTATATTATAAAGTATTCACTTACTATTAGTTATAATATGATATCTACTAACAGTGGTAGCCATTATAAAGTCCCTATATACAATGGTAGCTATTATATGGTACATATTTACAGTACTATATGCAGCAGTAGTGGTAAGGGTGCTGGACTCATGATCATAAGGTTGTGGTTTCAATTCCTGGATCAGGCAATGCATTGTGTTCTTGAGCAAAGCACTTCATTTCACGCTGCTCCAGTCCACTCAGCTGGCAAAAATGAGTAACCCTGCGATGGACCAGCATCCCATCTAGGTGGGGAATATGTATATATACAATGAAACCAGGAAACTGGCCCTGTGAGTCGTCAGGACTCAAGAAGGTAACCATACCTTTAGCTTGACCTTAAAATACCATGATAGACATTATAAGGTGAAATTTTCAGAGGTACCTAATGTGAAATACCTATTTAAATCCTAGCTATTATAAGGTACTTTTATACAGTAGTAGACATGATAATGTACCTCAGTACAATAATACCTATTTTACAGTACCTATTTCCAGGGTTAGTTATTATCAAAATCTACCATCAGTTAGCTGCCAGTACAGAATAATTCCTTTTCATTTTTATTACAACACTAGCAGAAACACCCGGCGTTGCCCGGGTTAAGGAGAATAATGAAATCTAAAAACGCTGTCTAGACTACGCACCCCTCAACTGTTAGTAGCTACGATACCATATTTCTACATTAATAACTCTCCAATCCATGCCAGCATGGAACATAGATATTAAGTGGAATGCTAGAAGAAAGTTTTCAACTCATATGTATATAAAGTAAATACACGTAATTCAGAAACACGTTTTTGTGTATCTTATTTCGTAACCAAACAAACAGGTACAGATTATAAATAATGAAAGGCCAATTTTGGTGATTCATTTGACAGAGGTAGTAGAGAGACAATGCGATGATAAATCTGAGGTTGGATCTTGAAAGTTTGGATGAATGCTACCTCAGTTAAATCTCTTGTGGTTCCAAATGATGTCATCTGTAGTACAGCGTCGTATTGTCTAATTTTGTTTTGCAAATGTTAGGAATCTTGGTCAGTTGATGATAACAGTTTCTTCAATAGCTCTGGAGGTTGGGGATTGTGGAATTGTTGGGAATGTTTTTAACTTTGGTGTTATATGTATTGCTTGAATTTCTTTGACATATGAAATATATGTATTTTCACTGGGTTTGTAAAAGAGAGTTGTGTAGCTCTCGAGTTTTAGGGATTCACACAGACACACAGACAGACAGACACACATTCTCATCTTTATATATAGATATATATATATATATATACACACACACGCACCCAAACACACGTATATATATGTATATCAATATAAATATATGAAAGTCAATGAAGTTTCGTAAAAGAAGGTGATCATGTACATATTTTCTTGCTGTTGTGATTATAACACCTCGTTGTAAACAATGTTCTTTGTTTTCCCTTGTGGAGCATATGCAAATAGGTTTTTTTTTTGCTGCCCACTCTTGAGCAGCCAACATACAGTTGTCCATGTGAGAAGCGGGGCTCTTCCAAGAGAAGACCAGCTACAGACAGTGCTCATCTGTTATGTTCGGGTTAAAATTTCATCAACATCAAAAATATATGAATTTTCATGGGAGTTATGGCCGTTATGCATAGAATATAATTTCCAAATTGCAGACAAAATTTACAATCGATAAATGTCTTAGAATAACCAGTCTCTCATCTGGGAAGGCCTTGAAATCAATGTTACCAACTGGGGACTATGTGTGTCGCAGTGATAATAAAAAGACTCAAAGGAGGTCTGCAACGAAATAATTTTACTCAATACTTTGCAAGTGAATCAGTGGAGGCAAAGATGCGTCTCATTTACTTGACAATTTATGCACCACATTGCAGAAATCACAATGTAAGTATATCTGAAAGGGTAGTCTTACACTGTTGTACCGTTGAATTCCAAATAATGCTCATCTGTTATGTTCGGGTTAAAATTTCATCAACATCAAAAATATATGAATTTTCATGGGAGTTATGGCCATTATGCATAGAATGTAATTTCCAAATTTCATAAAGATCCATTCAGTACTTTTGACGTAGTTTTGGATAAGAAAACAAATGACTAATGTGTGCGTTTGTGTCCATGTGTATGTGTGTGATGGGTGTATATATGTATAGATATCTGTATGTATGTATATATATATGTATATATGTGTACATATTACATGTACATCTATCTATATATATATATACATCTACACATATGTATACATATACATGTATGCATATATATCTATACATATACATGTACATATACATCTATATATATATACATATACATCTCTCTCTCTTTCTCTCTCTCTGAAAGTATCTGTCATTACAGTATCGAAATGTGATTGTTTCAGTTAGTGGAATAGTTTCATTTTTAAAGTGAAAGTATTTGACATGAGTGTTTTTGTTTCACTTTTGACACGTAATACTTAAATAGTGGAGGAGATATTATGTTGCCGTGGGCTCGAACTCTGCAAGAAGTTAAAAAAATTTTTGGACTAAAACACAACTGGAACCCTAAGTAAGGCATGTGTAAAATTTGAATGAAATTGGTTGCGTAGTTCTCGAGTTTTAGGGATTCACACACACACACACACACACACACACAGACAGACAGACACACATTCTCATTTATATATATATAGATTAACTGAATGTTTTTCCATTAGATTCCTTAACAGATTTCCTCTCTCTTAAGTATGTTAAGTATATTCATTATTACTGGGTTTAATATGTGATAATTAATAAATTCCTCCATAGGCACAAGGCCAGAAATTTGGCGAGAGGAGTAAGTGGATTAAATTGACTCCAATAATTCACCAATCAAATACTAGAGTCAACTCAATCTAGTAAACCTTTCTGTAAATTTCTGTCCTTGTACCTATGCAAGTAATCGTTAATTACAGTATAATTAACGCACTAATAATAGATAATAATTAACATAAATGTTTACTTTGGGTGGAAGAAATCTGTTATAATTTAGGCTTCTGATAAATAGTAATTTTTAAAATGGAATAAATATTGGTTATTTATTCCATTGTTTTAAATTTTTATACAATAGGCACATGAGTGGCTATGTGGTAAGTAGCTTGCTTAATAACTGCATGGTTGCGGGTTCAGTCCCACTGCGTGGCACCTTGGGCAAGTGTCTTCTACTATAGCTTTGGGCCGACCAAAGCCTTGTGAGTGGATTTAGTAGATGGAAACTGAAAGAAGCCCATCGTATATATATATATATATATATATATATATATATATATATATATATATATATATATATATCATCATCATCATCATCGTTTAACGTCCGCTTTCCATGCTAGCATGGGTTGGACGATTTGACTGAGGACTGGTGCAACCAGATGGCTACACCAGGCTCCAATCTAATTTGGCAGAGTTTCTACAGCTGGATGCCCTTCCTAACGCCAACCATATATGTATGTATGTATGTATGTATGTGTGTATATGTTTGTGTGTCTGTGTTTGTCCCCCACCCCGCCCCCAACATCGCTTGACAACCGATGCTGGTATGTTTACGTCCCCCGTAACTTAGCAGTTCGGCAAAAGAGACCGATAGAATAAGTACTAGGCTTACAAAGAATAAGTCCTGGGGTCAATTAGCTCGACTAAAGGCGGTGCTCCAGCATGGCCACAGTCAAATGACTGAAATAAGCCTAATATAGTTATTGCCATTATCTTTGTTGATTAGACTTGGTTCAACCCAAATCCTGTTAATCCATTCGAGCGATTTACCAGCATGGTTTTTTAGAAGTATTAAAGAACAGTGATGGCACATGGACTAGTGGTTAAGGTGCTGTACTCGTGATTGCTAAATCATGGGTTCAATTCATGGACTGGATGGTGTGTTGTGTTCTTGAGCAAAATACTTCATGTCATGTTGCCCCAGTCCACTCATCTGTAAAATGGATAACCCTGCGGCAGACAAGACTTCTGATCAGAGGTAATAATGTTGGTCCGCCTGCCTAGCCAGCAGGGTGGCATTGTTCGAAAGCTAAAACGATGCAAAGCGGATTGTGATCAGCGATGTATAACAACACCTGATGATCTGGTCGATCACATGATCAAAGAACTAGATTATCTTGTTTGTCATTCTCTTTTAAGAGATGGTAGCATGTAATTTGAGGAAGATCTGGTTGCAATTTCTTTCAGGTTGAATAATTGTACAGGAACATAATATATTAACTGATATACTGAATACTCTAAGTCAGGGGTTTTCAAACTTTTTGACTTGCGGACCCCTTTATATTACAGCCTTTACCTTAGGGAGCCCCTTATAAATGCTTATGAAATTTATACATAAATATTTGCTTAAAATAACATATACTTTTACATTTATTTATTTAACAGTATTTAACAAATAGGTTTATTGTCAATTAAAAGATTGCGATTAAAAAACATATCATCATCATCATCATCATCATCGTTTAACGTCCGCTTTCCATGCTAGCATGGGTTGGACGATTTGACTGAGGACTGGTGAAACCGGATGGCAACACCAGGCTCCAGTCTAATTTGGCAGAGTTTCTACAGCTGGATGCCCTTCCTAACGCCAACCACTCAGAGAGTGTAGTGGGTGCTTTTACGTGTCACCCGCACGAAAACGGCCACGCTCGAAATGGTGTCTTTTATGTGCCACCCGCACAAGCCAGTCCAGGGGCACTGGCAACGATCTCGCTCGAAAATCCTACGGGAGCCAGTCAGGCGGTACTGGCAACGGCCACGCTCAAAATGGTGCATCTCATGTGCCACCCGCACAAGAACCAGTCCAGGGGCACTGGCAACAATCTTACTTGGCTTGCCGGGTCTTCTCACACACAGCACATTTCCAAAGGTCTCGGTCAGTAGTCATCGCCTCGGTGAGGCCCAATGTACGAAGGTCTTGCCTCACCACCTCAGCCCAGGTCTTCCTGGGCCTACCTCTTCCACGGGTTCCCTCAACTGTTAGGGTGTGGCACTTTTTCACGCAGCTATCCTCATCCATTCTCACCACATGTCCATACCAGCGCAATCGTCTCTCTTGCACGCCACAACTGATGCTTCTAATGTTCAGCTTTTCTCTCAAGATACTTACACTCTGACGGGTATTCACATTGACATTACACATCCAACGGAGCATACTGGCTTCATTCCTTGCGAGCTTACGTATGTCCTCAGCAGTTACAGCCCATGTTTCACTGCCATGTAGCATGGCTGTTCGTACGCATGCGTCATACAGTATGCCTTTTACTCTGAGTGAGAGTCCCTTTGTCGCCAGCAGGGGTAAGAGCTCTCTAAACTTTGCCCAGGCTATTCTTATTCTAGCAGCTACACTTTCAGCGCACCCACCCCCACTACTAACTTGGTCGCCCAGATAGTGGAAGCTATCGACTACCTCTAGTTTTTCACCCTGGAATGAGATAGAAGTTGTTTCCTGTTTGTTTGCAGTCTTTATTGCACCTGAACATCTGCCACAAACAAAAACTAACTTGCTAGTTAACCTGCCTTTTATGTTGCTGCACCTCTTATGTGTCCATAGCTTGCACCGGGTACATCTTATAGAGTTACTACCTACTCCTTTTCTACATACTGAGCAGGGCCATCTACCTGAAGGGGTTTGTGTTTTATCTACCTTCCTACTTATTAGGATTTTGGTTTTAGCTAGGTTGACTCTAAGGCCCTTCAATTCTAGACCTTGCTTCCACACTTGAAACTTCTCCTCTAGTTCTGATAGTGACTCCGCAATTAGGGCAAGGTCATCAGCATAGAGGAGCTCCCAGGGGCAACCTGTCTTGAACTCCTCTGTGATTGCCTGGAGGACTATGATAAATAAGAGGGGGCTGAGGACGGAACCTTAGTGGACCCCTACCTCTACCCGGAATTCATTGCTGTACTCATTTCCAACCCTCACCTTACCGGCAGCATCTCTGTACATGACTCGCACAGCTCTCACTAACCATTCTTCTATCCCAAGTTTCCTCATTGACCACCAGATAAGGGATCGGGGGACCCTGTCAAAGGCTTTCTCCATGTCAACGAAAGCCAGGTACAGAGGTTTATCCTTAGCTAGGTATTTCTCCTGCAACTGTCTCACTAGAAATAAGGCATCAGTAGTGCTTTTACCTGGCACGAACCCAAACTGCATCTCATCTAAATTGATTCGCTCCCTATTTAGTTGGGCTATGACCCTCTCTGTAACTTTCATAACCTGATCTAACAGCTTGATGCCTCTGTAATTATTTGTATCTCAAGCGTCACCTTTACCTTTGTAGCAGTTGACTATGATGCTACTACACCAGTCATTGGGTATGACTCCTTCGTGTATCACCTGGTTCGTTATACGGGTGACTAGGCTATAGCCAACACTGCCAGATATTTTGAGCATCTCTGCAGTGATTCCTGATGGGCCGGGGGCTTTCCCGGTCTTCATACTCTTAATTGCTTTATCTACCCTGGTACTATCAACTCGGATAGCTGGTCCCTCTATTGGGTCGACATACGGCAGGCTCTCTTTCTCCCATTCATTCTCTTTATTAAGCAATCTATCGTAGTGGCATCTCCAGACCTCTTTCTTTGCATCCTCATTTAATGCAAGCGTACCATCATCCATGCGAACACATTTCTCTCCTACAACATCACTATTCTCTCTCCTACACTGTCTTGCAACACGAAATACCTCGAGTCTTTGGTCCTCACGGCGCAGAACATTGGCAAATCTTTCCTTATAAAATCAAATTGCCCATAAAAAGTATTTGCTGTCCACGGACCCCATGTCTTGTCCTTGCAGACTCCCTGTGGTCCGCGGACCACAGTTTGAAAACCCCTGCTCTAAGTGACAAAGACCATGCAGAAGATTTAAAGAATTGAAATCTATAGAATAATACTATTCCAAGTGATTTTCAAAGAACTTCATGAGATAATTAAAGTTAACAAGCCAGCAGAAACATTAAATAATCAGAAAAAAAAACAAAAAACTATCAATTGCATTTCTTGTAGCTCTTTCCATCCTGAGTTCAAATCTTGCTAACGCCAGTGAAGTACTAGAATTGATACTATAGACTAACACCTGTGTCTCCAAATTTCTGGCCTCGTACCTACCCTGTCGGCAGCACTATGACCACAGACTTAATTAATACATATCATCATCAGCAGCATCATCATCACCATTAACAACACCGCACTTACGAAGAGTTGCTGGAAAATTCCTGGTTTTAAGGGTATTGTGAAAGGCCTGATTGGAGGCCCAATCTTCCAAGTTGTTTTTACAGGGTTTAGAAAAACTGAAGGACCACTGCAAATAAGTGTGTGAATCTGAGAGAGGGAGGAATATGTTGAGTAAAATCATAATTAACTGATCCTCCTGCATTTTCTTTTACCCAAAGCCAGGATCTTTTCAGCATCCCTTCATACTAGTCTAGTTACCATCTTAACACCATTTCAATTAACACCTTCATCATCATCATCATCATCATCATCATCGTCATTATCATCAGTAGCAACAGCAGCAGCTTCACCACCACGCCACCACCACCACCACCAGCACCACCACCACCACCACCACCACCACCACCACCACCACCACCACCACCACCACCATCATCATCATCATCATCATCATCTTTGTTACCATTGTCACCACTGCTGCCACCGCCACCATCATCAGCTCCACTGCCGTCACCATCATCACCATCATCATCAGCATCATCATTGTCATATTCATCGTAGCCATCGTCTTCACTATCATCATTCTGTTTAGCACTATCACTCCCGTAACCACCACCTCTGTACCACCACCAACACTGCATCCTTCACAAACAGCACCTCTCCATCACTACAAACAGAATCCCCACCATCACCATCACACCGCCACCACCACCACCACCACCATATGACCAAGACTAACTTCACTACGACCACCACCACAAACATCCTCCACCACACTACCACCAGTTCTCTGCTACCACCATCACCTTTCCACTACCACCACTACCACCAACAAAAATACCTCCACCATCAACTCCCTTAACAATTCACATCATCAAGTACATGATCTGCCAGTAAGCTGTAGGGGTTGCAATCCCCATCTTATTTACATATGTACTTTGCAGATATTCATCTACACCCTCTCCATAAGCACACAGCCCCAGCTACAACATCCATGCTAGAGTCGAGTGTGTCAGCCTTTTCCTTTTTAATTCAACATGCTATTTATTAGATGATGCAATCAATACATACATGTATATACATGTGTGTGTGTGTATGTGTTATGTAGTTAGATATGCTTGCGCATGCGTGTATGTATATATATATATATATATATATATATATATATATATATATATATATATATATATGTATATGTATATATATATATCCATACACACATACACACACACACACATACATACATATATATATATATATATCAATAAGGCATTGAAATTGTGATGATCTTTGGTTGATAATTGAGATAGCTGATGAGGGGTGAGTGTGTCCACATACTCTGTGTGTTTTTTTCCTGTTTTTTATATGTTCCTATGTCATCCTCCAGGGCCACATTTGATTACATATGTGTATATATATATATATATATATATATATATATATATATATATATATGTATATATATATATATATATATATATATATATATATATATATATATATATATATATATATATATATATATATATATATATATATATATATATATATATATATATATATGTATGTATGTATATATATATGAATATATATGAGTGGCTGTGTGGTAAGTAGCTTGCTTACCAACCACATGATTCCGGGTTCAGTCCCACTGCGTGGCACCTTGGGCAAGTGTCTTATACTATAGCTTCGGGCCGACCAAAGCCTTGTGAGTGAATTTGATAGACAGAAACTGAAAGAAGCCCGTCGTATATATGTATGTATATATATATGTATATATATATATGTATGTGTGTTTGTGTGCCTGTGTTTGTCCCCCCACCATTGCTTGACAACCAATGCTGGTGTGTTTACGTCCCCGTAACTTAGCGGTTTGGCAAAAGAGACCGATAGAATAAGTACTAGGCTTAGAAAGAATAAGACCTGGCGTCGATTTGTTTGACTAAAGGTGGTGCTCCAGCATGGCCGCAGTCAAATGACTGAAGCAAGTAAAAGAGTAAAAGAGTATATACATACATATATATATATATATATATATATATATATGCGAGTAAAAATAAATACAAAAAAAGGGTGGATTTTTTTGTATGATTGTGTATAGAGGAATATATTATTTTGCTTAAAAGAGTTCCAACACTGTCTGTTTTTTATGTTTTATTTATATTCCTGCAGAACTAATGTGCGGTATAGAATATGGAATATACAATATATAATATAATATACAATATATAATATAACATATAATATAAAATAAAATAAAATAAAAATGGATGGCACCATGAAATAAAGTATTGAATGTAGATGAAATATTGAGTGTTCAATATAAAGGATCAAATATATAAATATATAAATATAAATATATATATATAAAGGCGACTCGAGTTTCAGGGCTATTTCCCTTCGTCATGGCCGGTATGACAATCTTTAACATATGTATGTATGTATGTATGTATATGTATGTATATATGTATATATATGTGTGCATGCACATACTTGCACATATGCATATGTATGTATAAGCACACAGTTTTACTTGAAAATGCAATGTTCATAACATCTTACACACACCTTACGTACTCACTCACACATTACCCACTGCTTCCATATCCCTCCTCTTTCCCCATGCATATGTATCCTCTCTCTTTCTTTCTTTCCTCCCTTCTCTCTCTCTCTCTCTCTCTCTCTCTCACTCACACACACACACACTCATTCTCTCTCTTTTTCTCTCTCTCTGCTATATATACATATGCATCCATATTCATAATCTCTTGACAGTTATTTATTCACACACACACACACACATACACACACACACATACAAGCACACACATGTACACACACAAACGCACACGCACACACATGCACACTCAAACACAAGTACAGGCACACAATCACACCCCCTTTCTCATATATACTTATACATATTTATATTTCTCTCTCACCTCCACCCTCCCTTACACAAACATGCACACACACACACACATACACATACACACACACATGCATATATACACACAGCCCTTACTTTCTCATCCATCACAAAAATCATTTAAATAAATCCCAAAAGTATAAGTATGTGTATGTATGTTTGTGTGCATGTGCGTGTGTGTGCAGATGTTTGTGTGTTTTAATATGTATGTTTAAGTAAGTGAATATGTCCAAGGGTAAGCTTATGTATCTCTATGTGTGTGTTTCTGTGTTTGTCTATAATAATTATTCACACATAGGCGTAGGAGTGGCTGTGTGGTACGTAGCTTGCTTACGAACCACATGGTTCCGGGTTCAGTCCCACTGTGTGGCACCTTGAGCAAGTGTCTTCTACTATAGCCTTGGGCCGAACAAAGCCTTGTGAGTCGATTTGGTAGATGGAAACTGAAAGAAGCCCGTCATATATATGTATATATATATGTGTGTGTGTGTATATGTTTGTGTGTCTGTGTTTGTCCCCCCACCATCGCTTGACAACTAATGCTGGTGTGTTTACGTCCCCATAACTTATCGGTTCATCAAAAGAGACCGATAGAATAAGTACTAGGCTTACAAAGAATAAGTCCTGGGGTCGATTTGTTTGACTAAAGGTGGTGCTCCAGCATGGCCACAGTCAAATGACTGGAACAAATAAAAGAATATGCATATACACATTTGGTTACATACAGACATATCCACACGTGAACTCACAGACACATTTTATCAACATGAATGATAACAAGTTTCCATACAAATACAAACACACTCAGGTACACCAACACACACTCATCACCACCACCACCACCATCACCACCACCACCACCATCACCATCATCGTCATCATAATCATCTCATCACCGTCATAGTCATCGTCGTTGTTATCATTGTCATCGTCAATACTGTTATCTTCAGCATCCCAGATATTACTTAGTACTTAAGCTTTCAAAGGAACCATTTAAGTTCAACAAAAATAGTGTCTGTAGTTAACTAATAGGTCTTAATTAGTATTAAGTTGTTTTTTTTTTATAATGACTCAGCTATGAAGAAGGGACAGTGCTCGAGACCATTTCGTGGCTTCTGAAACTGGTGAGATTGATGTGGTTTATATTCATCTCAAATATCTGTAGATTGATGCCAACAGGAACTTCAGTGATGCAGTAAAACCCTTTTCGAGTCATACTGACTCATAGGGGCCAGTTTCCTGGTTTCATGAAATATATATTCCTCACCTGGATGGAACACTGCTCTGACATAGGATTACTCATTTTTGACAGAATGGAGCAACGTGAAATGAAGTGTTTTCCTCAAGAACATAACACATCACCCAGTCCATCATCATCATCATCATCATCGTTTAACGTCCGCTTTCCATCCTGGCATGGGTTGGACAATTTGATTGAGGACTGGCAAACCAGATGGCTGCACCAGGCTCCAATCTGATCTGGCAGTTTCTACAGCTGGATACCCTTCCTAACACCAACTACTCCAAGAGTGTAGTGGGTGCTTTTACGTGCCACCAGCACAAGGGCCAGTCAGGTGATACTGGCAACGGCCACACTCAAATGGTGTTTTTTACATGCCACCTGCACAGAAGCCAGTCCAGTGGCACAGATAACGACTTCGCTTGAATGTTTCTTCACATGCCACCGGCACAAGTGCCATGCTGGGGCACCACCTTGAAGAACTTTAAGTTGAATGAATCAAACCCAGTACTTTTTTAAAAAACCTGGTACTTATTCTATCAATCTCTTTTGCCGAACCACTATATTACAGGGGTGTAAACACATCAACCCTGGTTGTCAAGTGGTGGTGGGAGACAAACACACACACAAACACACACACACACACACACACACATACACACACACACATATATATGATGGGCTTCTTCCAGCTTCTTTTTACCAAATTCACTCACAAGGCTGGCCAAGACTATTGTCAAAAAAAAATGCTTCCCAAGGTGCCACACAGTGGGACTGAACCGGGAACCATGTTATTGGGTAACTAGGTTCTTACCACACAGCCACTCCTGCTCCTGTATAGACAAAGTAATTTTTTTTATGTTCTAGATATTTTCCTATTTTTTACTTGTTTTCTTTTTCTCCAATACAGAACAGTTAGGAAAAATTCACCTTATGTAGAATTATTCTAAAATAACTAGTTTATATAAAAAGCTTCATACCCAAAGCAGTATTATCGCAGTAGACTAAATGTGTCAGGAATCATTAAGTATTTAAAGTTATAAATAATCTTTCATTTTCTCGATTTGTAGTAATAAATATAGTACAGTGCAAAAGAAACGTCATCAGGTTACATAATACGTAACCTGATGAGGTTTCTTCTGCAATGTAGAGTGCATTCAATTCCATTATATCATTCCACACCCACTAGGGAGCAGTGCAAATGTAAGCCGAAACGGTTGTCATGCTAAATAAAGCTTACAGTACACTCTGTCTTCCCTATCAATCATTTAGCATATACTAAATATGCACCAAGGTGGAGGCGCAATGGCCCAGTAGTTAGGGCAGTGGATTCGCAGTCGGAGGATTGTGGTTTCGATTCCCACACCAGGCATTGTGTGTGTTTATTGAGCAAAATCACCTAAAGCTCCACGAGGCTCCACCCCTGTTGTACTCTTTCACCCCAACTTTCTCTCACTCTTTCTTCCTGTCTCTTGAGTAACACTGCGATGGGCTGGCGTCCCATCCAGCTGGGTGGAATACATATGCCATAGAAACCGGGAAACCAGGCCCATAAGCCTGGCTAGGCTTTAAAATGGCACATAAAAAAAATGAAATAAATGTATGTATGCATATATATATATGTATGTATGTATGTATGCATGTATGCATGTATATATGTGTAACAGTGATGATAACGACAGTTGCCTTCATCAAAGATTAAGGAGAGTATTCATCCAAGAAAGGATTCAATACGTTTGAATGTAGTGTAAAACATTTATTGAAATACAGAGCATCCAACGATTGTAAAACTGCTTTGAAACTGGTAGGTCAAGGCTCATATGTATAGACGTGTGTGTGTGTGTGTGTGTGTGTGTGTGTGCGTGCTTCCATGAGTGTTTGTGTGCATGTGTGTGTAAGTGTATGTATATGTGTATGTGTGTCTGTGTGTGAGGTGTGTGTGTGTGTGAGTGCTTGTGCACGTGTTTGTGCGCACGTGTAAGTGTACATATATGTGTATGTGCGTGTATGTGTGTGTGTGTGTGTGTGTGTGTGTGTGTGTGAGGTGTGTGCGTAAGTGTATGTGTAAGAGTAGTTGCTTTTAAATGAAATATTGATATTGGTGAGTATGAATTGTGTGTTTGTGTACGTGTGTGTGTGTATGTGTGTGTGTGTATGTGCGTGTATGTGTGTGAGTGTGTACGTGGTGGTAGTAGTTTAAAATGGAAAATTTAAAAAATAAATGTGCATGCTTATGGGTATGTATTATATATATATATATATATATATATATATATATACACACACACACATACAGACATATATATACCTATATATACAAATATATATATATATATATATATATACACACACCTATATATATATATATATACACACCTATATATATATATATATATATATATATATATATAGAAACATATATATATTCATATATATATATATATATATATATATATATATACACACACACCTATATATATATATATATTAGTGTATTTTTATATGAGAATATATATATATATCCTTTTAGTCTTTTATTTGTTTCAATGTAAATATGTATATATGTATGAGTCTGTATATGTGTGTGTGTAAGTGTGTGAGTGTGTTTGTGTAAGGGGAGTAGTTAATTTAAATGAAGTATTGACATAGAAATACATTTTAGTGTGTGTGTGTGTGTGCATTCAGGTGTGTGTGTGTGTGCATTCGGGTGTGTGTGTGTGCGAATGTGTTTTGGGTGGCAGAATATTTTCAATTCAGTATTGATAAGAAACAAGAGTGTTTATACTAGTCCGCTCTGATTGCAATAATTAAATTGCATTTTAACAGTTTGTTCAACAACTGGCAGTGGAAAGGAAAATAAAATGATCTTTTCTTAAATAGAGTTGGGGGTGGGTGAGACAGTAATGATAGTGTTGATGGCTGATAGGAGAGAAAATGACTTTAGCTTTTATTTCTAGATAATTCTTCATAAATTCTGACTAGGAAATAAATGCTATTGAAGTAAAAGACAGAGAGAGAGAGAGAGAGAGAGAGCAAGTGAAAATAGATGGGGGAGGAGAGAGAGGGAGGGCGGGTGAGTGAAAGATAAATAGATAGAAAATGAAAGAGATAGAGATGAATGTTTAGATAAGTATAGAGGGGGAGAGAGTGTGTGGGGAGGGATAGATAAGATAGATAGACAGATAGATAGATAGACAGACAGATAGATAGATAGATAGATAGACAGACTGACAGACAGATAGAGAGATCGATAGATAGATAAATAGATAGATAGATAAATAGATAGATAGATAGATAGATAGATAGATAGATAGATGGATAGACGGACGGACGGATGGACGGACGGACGGACAGACAGACAGACAGACAGATAGACAGATAGATAGATAGATAAATGGGTTTTTGGTGGATGGATGGATAGACAGACATTTAACAGACAGACACAAAAACAGATAGATAATTAGATAGATAGATAGACAGACAGACAGACAGACAGACAGACAGACAGATAGATAAAGCAACAAAATGAAACAGGGAGAAAGGGAGATAGGTAGACAGGTAGATAGAAATTCTGTCAAAGGTAGATGAAGAGAGAAAAAAAGCAAATAAATAAAGGAAAAAAATTTAATATTTTAAAATTCTTCAACTTTTTTGTTTATTTTTTCACTTAAGTAGGTGTTTGCTTTTTTTCTTTTTTCCCCAAAAAATTAATATTAACATCTTGTATATGTCTTTACTCTTCAAAACAGTTTTATTGATTTGTTTATTGTTATTATTGGAGTGAGTTGGCAGAATTGTTTGATTGGTCGTCCAGCTTCTGGCCTTGTTATTTTTGAGTTCAAATGCCACTAGGATTCATTTTGTCTTTCAGTGTTATTGACTAGCCCTACTCCCTCAAAATTTCAGACCTTGTGCCTATAGTTGAAAGAATTATTACCCCACCCTCTTTGTTTTTTTATATATACCATGTATAATTTAGTTTTTTTTTTTTATGATTTTTTTATGTCTGTCTCTGTATTGTCCCCTTATTCCTTCACTCTTGTTGGAAATAAATGAAATTATTATTATTATTATTATTATTATTATTATTATTATTAGTAGTAGTAGTAGTAGTAGTAGTAGTAGTATCATCATTCTGCCAAGGTCAACTTTGCCTGTCATCCTTTCGGTATTGATAAATTAAGTACCAGTGAAACACTGGGGTCGATGCAATCGACTAGTACCCCCTCCAAAATTTGAGGCCTTGTGCCTCCAGTAGAAAGGATTATTAATCGTTAGCAAGCTGGACGAAATACTTAACAGCATTTCCTCCGACTCTTTATACTTTGTGTTCAAATTCCACTGAAGTTGATTTGCTTTTCAATCTTGATAAAAAATGTTCCAGTTGAGCACTGAAGTCAATATGGTGATCAAACTCCTCCCCCTTAAATTACTAGCCTTCTGTCAAAATCAGAAAGAATTATTGTTTTAATATATTGAAGTGGACATCTATGCTAGAACTCTGCACAAAAGTAATTTATAATGGATTGCCTTCATCATCATCACTTAACGTCTGTTTTCCATGCTGATATGGGTTAGACAAACAGGAGTTGGTCAGCTGAAGAGCTGCCCAGGCTCCATGTCTATTTTGGCATCCTGCAAGATTAGGATGCTCAGCAGGCGAAGGATGCAGGGGACAAGCCTATATACTAGGACAACCATGCTTTCATTTAGCTAGAGATGTCTGGCATGTCTTTTCAAGCACAGCAAACTGCCAGGAGTCTTGGTCCCCTGTGATCTTCTGAATAAAAATAATAATAATAATAAAAATACCTAATGGATAAAAATAATTGTAATGATAAAATAGTTTTTTTTTTTTTTGGTTCTAGTTATACTAACAGACAGCTTTCATATTATTACCTGGAGTAAAAGAAATATTTGTGTTTAAACATTTTTAACAGTTTATATTTTGTTGGCAAATAAGCACATATGATATTTGTACACATTGCAAGTTGATTGTTTGAAAAGTAGCAGGAAGTGGTGCTCATTGTAATAGTACTAACTGTAGACTCAATAACAATCAAAACAAGTTGTTAAATTATTTTCAAATGATAAAAAAAGAAATTCTAAAGAATAACAAATCAGTAAACAATGGGAAAAAAGTTAA
>NC_142935.1:62703191-62735691 GCF_046866305.1 Octopus bimaculoides
ATCATCATCATCATCATCATCATCGTCATGATTGCCATTATGATGATGAGAATGATGATGATCATCATCATTGTTGTCACCAACATCATCATCATCATCATCTCTTCTTAATTAAATGTCTAACCTCTCTTCCATACTGGTACATTGGTGTATCAGCGACAGTATCTCATACCAAACCAGCATCATTAACCTCACCTATTTTGTCATCTCTAACAGCGACAGTATCTCATACCAAACCAGCATCATTAACCTCACCTATTTTGTCATCTCTAATACAGTCAACAACCAGTTACCAACTCACCTTATTAGTAAACTAACTGAACGACATAAAACTTGTCTGCCCCGTTAATTAAGACAATTCATGGAACAGTCAACAACTGCTACGGAGGAAGAGAAGAAAGCGTAGAAACAAGCTTCTCAAACACACAGCCATGCTCGCTTCACCTTTCTCTCGATTAGGGAAACTTACCAGGAGTTAATTTTCGAGGGTCAGTTATCTCAGAGTAATTGTCTAGCAGGAAGTTGGAAGTGGGGTCAGTTCCATAAAGGGTTGTTGTCTAGATACCAATTCCTGGTAATAGTTTTGGTGGGAGGAAATTAGTCTGTTTTTGACAGAGATCTATAGCACTTGTCTACACATGCCTGAGACTGGTGCTGGTTCTATAAGGCAAATTGATCCTGCCAATCATAATCTGTTGTTTTATTCTTTTTTTTTTTTTTGTCTTTCAATGGTTTCAATCACTGGAACGTGGTCATACTGGGGCACCAGCTTGAAGAGTTTAGTCAAACAATTTGGCTTATTTTAAGTACTTTTTCTATATGAAGGCACATGGCTCAGTGGTTAGAGCGTCGGGCTCACAATTATGAGGTAGTGAGTTCGATTACTGGACTGGGTTGTGTGTTGTATTCTTGAACAAGACACTTTATCTCACATCGCTCCAGTTCACTCAGTTGTAGAAATGAGTTGCGACGTCACTGGTGCCATGCTGTATCGGCCTTTGCCTTTCCCTTGGATAATATTGGTGGCATGGGCAACTACTGGTCTTCCATAAACAATCTTCCCTGGACCTGTGCCTCAGAGGGTAAACTTTCTAGTTGCAATCCCATGGTCATTCATGACCAAAGAGGGTCTTTGCCCTTTAAGTATTTATTCCATTCTATTCTCTTTTGCTAAACCACAAAGTTACAGTAACACTAAGAAAATCCAACACTGATTATGAAACAGCATGAGACAAAAACAAACAAACACACACACGCACACACACACACACACACACACGCACACACACACACACACACACACACACACATACACAGGCGCCAACACAGTTTCTATGTATCAAATTCACCCATAAGGCCCAAGGCTATACTTGTTATAAATTGCACTATGTTTGCAAACACCACTTAAATAATGATTAAGTTAACTATTTTTATTTAATCCTTGCACAAGTCTTGATTGTTTTCCAAAAAAAGTGAAGCACTTTGGTGATGCATTTCACTGAAAATATGGTGACAAAATGTTTTCCTGTTAAAAATGTGTTAAGTAGTTGTTTATTAATCAACAACACTTCTACGTAGGGTGATAGCACAAACTACCACCGCTTTCATTCGAGAATCAGTCCAACTGTTGAGATTGCAAAAGGTCAAAAGAATCAACCATCTCGTGTGTTCACATCTGTTCTTGATAGCTTCAATGGGTTTGTGAAGTGCTGTTGTTCATACTTTGGTTAAAAAAAAAAAAAAATGACTTCACTCTGAAGATGATGTAGAAATTGTGGTAATTGTGGTAATTAAACATGCATACACACACGCAAATTCACTCACACACACTCATGTGTGTTTGTGTGTGTGTGTGTGTGTGTATGTATGTATATATATATGTATATATAGTAAATTTAAAAAATGAAGAACAAGCACAAAAAAAGAACAACACGAGGACGTGGTACATGTAAAGTATTAGCAGATGTTCAGGGAAGGAAAGAAAGGTGGTTTTTATGTTTCGAGCAAAGCTCTTCTTCAGAAACAAGAGAGAGAGGAAAGTCCAATAGAAAAGGAAGACGGAGGGAAAAAAATTACATTTTGAAAATATATATATATATATATATATATATATATATATAATCTAAATAATCAGAAAATGGAGAAAACTTTTGATCAACAAATTGAACCACATTTTTAATACAAAATATGTCATGTTTATTATTAAAAAATAATCTACTGATGTGGTTCAATTTGTTTGTTGATCTGAGGTTTTTCTCTATTTTCTGATTATTTATATTTGATCCCTGATAAACTTTTGTTTATTCTGTTGTTACCTGTAATCTACAAGCAAAGTATGCCTGCATCCCCAAGCCCAGGGGTAGCACAGGTAATTGATACCGATAGTAAATACAGAGACTTTTATACCTTAGTCGGTTGCTACAACCATTAACTATGCTTACCTATATATATATATATATATATATATATATATATATATATATATATATATATATCTGACCGTTGCCAGTACCGCCTGACTGGCCTTGTAGGGTTTTCGAGCGAGATCGTTGCCAGTGCCCCTGGACTGGCTCTTGTGCGGGTGGCACATAAAAGACACCATTTCGAGCGTGGCCGTTTTCGTGCAGGTGACACGTAAAAGCACCCACTACACTCTCTGAGTGGTTGGCGTTAGGAAAGGCATCCAGCTGTAGAAACTCTGCCAAATTAGATTGGAGCCTGGTGTAGCCATCCGGTTGCACCAGTCCTCAGTCAAATCGTCCAACCCATGCTAGCATGGAAAGCGGACGTTAAACGATGATGATGATGATGATGATGATATATAGTCCACAGATGAGATCCAGAGATTCTCCATATAGAAAAAACTTTGTCGTTCTCAAAGCTGTCTGCTATAGCCCTGGGCTTACCAATGCATTCTAAATTCCGGTTCCCATGGGCTGGACAGTTTGTTAGGAGTTTGCAAGCCAGAGGGTTGCACCAGGCTCCAGTCGTCTATTTTGGTATGGTTTCTACTGCTGGATACCCTTTCTAACACCAACCATTTTACAGAGTGAACTGGGTACTTTTAATGTGGTACCATAAAATAGAACCATGTATATGTTATATGTACATACATACATAAATACATACATACATACATACATACATACATACATACATACATGCATGCATGAGAATACATGCATAAAGCAAAACATACAAATATGCACATATATATACATACATACATACATACATATATACATACATACATACATACATACATATGTACGTACATAAATATATACACACATACAAACAAAAATACTCTGTTGTTGATGTTGACATTCCAATGAAGGAGCCTTGGATCTAGATTAGAAACCAGTTCTTTCTCTATTGGCAAGAAATCTTGAAATAAAACTAAGCAATTACATACATACATACATACATATATACATACATTCAAACATACACACACACATACACATATATGTGTGTGTGCGTGTGCATGTGTGTGTGTGTGTGTGTGTATCCAACATAGGATGTTTTAGAAAACCCAAAGCAGATTTAAAGTATTCTGCTGTGTCTGGGGAGAATCATTTTCTTTTTGTGCCTTATAATTTAACACACACACTGGTAAAATTTCCACTTATTTCTTATTTTATTTTTCTAAAATTTTCATTGCATTTTCAATAGTTTAAAGTAGTTTTATATTACAGACTGTTAAATGTTTTGCAGTGGCACTTTAAACAGATGTGCATGCATTTTTTTATTCTCTTTATGCACTGGAAATAAAGAAAAACCTGTCTTGATATATATTTCACATGTTGCTGAGACCACTTTAGCAGGGAAAAGTACCCCCTAGTTCCTTTGCCAATGAAGAAAACTTACAGGAAATATCTATTTAACTCAGACATAAATTACAACTTACCTGTAATGGCTAGACTAATCTACTCACCAGGCATCTGTTACAAGAACGATTAAATAATAAATATTTATGCACCACACAGCATGTATTAGGAAACCTAAGCCAAAAAGCTTTAAAATCACAGTTTATTTGCTTTGAATTTATCTTAGGTTTTTTGATTACATGCTAAGTTTTGCATACACTTGTACGGCACAGTGTACCTGTAATACAATGGACCAGTGTTGTCATGCTGAGTCTGACTTTTGCTATAGCTCTGTGGTTAAGAAATCTGCTTTCGTACTTTGGGCCAGTGTCTCCTACTCTAGCCCTGGTCCAACAAAAGCCTTGTGAATGGATTTAGCAGATGGAAACTGAAAGAATTCTTATTTCTTTATTGCCCACAAGGGGCTAAACATAGAGGGGACAAACAAGGACAGACAAAGGGATTAAGTCGATTACATCGACCCCCCAGTGCGTAACTGGTACTTAATTTATCAACCCCGAAAGGATGAAAGGCAAAGTCGACCTTAGCGGAATTTGAACTCAGAACGTAGTTGCACACGAAATACTGCTAAGCATTTCGCCCAGTTTGCTAACGAGTCTGCCAGCTCACCGCCCTCTGAAAGAATTCAGAAACTGAAAGAATTCTGCTGTTTGTATGTATATCTGTGTGTGTGTGTGTATGCATGTGTGCATGTGTATGTGGTGGTAATGGTGATGATGATGATGATGACACAAATGTCTCTGGAATGCTCAGCAAACTCAAACTCACACTATAATTTGATGAGTATTTAGTTTCATTGATCGAACAACTGGAATATTCGTCATTGAAACCAATGGCGTATCTGCTAATGTAACATTGATTATGTCATGTTTAAGAATAAAATGTTTTGGACATTTATTATCTTTACTTTTGAAAAATTTGGAAATGTGGTTGATGTCTTTCTTCTCCCAGTTATGAAGGAAAACAGCCAGAGTTCTAAGAAACACAAATATACAAGCACACGCAGACACATACACACATATTTACATGTGCAGACACACACACACATACAAATTCACAGGTACACTCAAATTCACAATTACTCACACAGATTAACACCCACAAATTCGCACACACACACACACATAAATTCACCCTCACATAAATTCACCCCCACACAAATTCACACACACACACACATAAATTGCACAAACACACACACATGCACATACACACACATAAACACACACACACACAAAAATACATGAACACATACACACACACACACACACACACACACACACACACAAACACATGCGTGTGCACACACATGCGCATACACACAAAAAGATTTTTATTTCTAATTACTATTAACCGTTTTCTAATTGACTTTTTACTTCATCTTCTTTTTGTTGTTGTTGTTATTGTCGTGTTTCCATTTCAGTTACTGTTCTTCTTTTTAATCAGCTGACAACGAGAACACGAACAGCTGTTAGACATGGTATTTAATTAACAGAAATAACAAAGCACCTGCCTAAACATGAAACACTATATTCCCTATCAGCATGTTTATACTCAAGGGTTTTAAGTAACACATCTTTCTAACTAGGAGTTGTAAATAATACAACAACCTCAAACCTCACAGACTGGAAGGAAAGCTAACGGGAACTTAGATATAGAATTATTGGGAGAGCCATACAGTAAACATGAGTATTTTCCTGCGGTAGGTGTACATGTGGCTGTGTGGTAAGAAGTTTGCTTCCTAAGCACATGGTTTGGGTTCAGTTCCATTGTGTGGCCCTACTACTAGTAGTAGTAGTAGTAGTAGTAGTAGTAGTGGTAGTTGTTGTAGTAGTAGAGTTCTGTAATCTATCGGGTTGTTAGGACGTTATTGAGGGTTTTGAGTGGCATGTCCTTCTAACTAGCATCTGTGAACAATAGACCACTCTTTAAGATTCACAAATAGAAAATAGTTAGAGAAAGTAAGATATGGTACTCTGCTGGTTACAACAATGAGGGTTCCAGTTGCTCCAATCGATGGAACAGCCTGTTTGTGAAATTAAAGAGTAAGTAGCTGAGTATTCCACTAAGATGTGTACTCTTAATGTAGTTCTCAGGGAGTTCCAGAGTGACACAGAATGTGGCAAGGCTGGCCCTTTGAAATACAGGTATTGTTCATTTTTGCCAGCTGAGTAGACTGGAGCAATGTGAATAAGTGTCTTGCTCAAGGTAGACCCATTGAATTAAACAAGAATGAACACACAAATTAATCTTTAATTTTCACCCACTTCTTGTACCATCAGTCAGACAAACAACTATTTCATTTTCTGCTTGGGTAAGAGGATACAATATTCTCGAAGTAACTAAAAATTTATTCAACAAACATTTTTTTTCCTCTTAAATTTGTGGGAGAGAAGGAAGCAATCTGGATGACTTCTTAAGTTGAGCCAGATTCATAAATTTGTATGGAAAGGACAAATAGATCATGTCATGTATAAGCTACAACAAATTTCAGAAAGTGTTTTCTTGAGAAATGAGAAACAAAGTTAACCCCAGTAGGATTTGAACTTCAAATACAGAGGTACAAAATTGAACAACAACAGCAACACTAGCAATGGCAGCAACAACAGTAACAAGATCATCATCATCATCATCATCAAAAAAACCACCACCACCACCACCATCATTATCATCATCATCATCAGTAGCAGCAATTTAATATCCAGCTTTCAATGTTGGTAAGGATTGGCTGGGTCTACCATGCAGTGAATTCACCCCTCATCTCAGTATTTTGTTGGTCCTTATATCAATCTCAGTTTTCCCACTAAAATCTGACCTCGTTTTTCTCTTACCAAACCCTTCCTCAACCTTTTTCTTTCCCATGTACCTCTCACAACACTTTTCCTCACAACATTTGCAAGCACACCTATACGAATTTCCTGTCAAGCGATGTTTTCTATACCCAGTTACCCATTTCGTTCACTGATGTTCACTGTTCTGTATAGGTTTAATATTAAACATTCAACACACCTCATTACTCTTTAACCTCTATAGATCTTCATCAATCAAAGCCCTTGTCTCATCAGTAAGCCACATCGCATGTCTTACATGCTTCATATAACCTGTCTTTAATACATAACTAACAAAGGAATCTCTCAGGGGTTAGAGGTGACTGACTGTTATATAATATTAGACTGAATGGTACTTCAAGCATATCAGGTGACAGGAGACATAATAAGGAGAGATTATCTAAGTTATGGGCTTTACATAGAAATTAAATGAGATAAAACGTAAAAGTATATATGTGGGTGAGACAAAAAGCAATGCCATTTTGTTTAGGACAGGTATAACTACCAACACAAGAACATGTATCATACATCAAAATGAAGCTAGTCCTCTGTGGATCACATCCCTACTTCTCAACATAGTCACCATTTCTCTGAATAGCAATGTTCAACCTTCGAATGAGCGCATGTATCCCTACCCCGTAAAATTCTGTTGACTGTTCTTTGAGCCACTTCTTTACTACAGCTTTCACTTCCTCATCACCGGAATATTTTAGTGCCTTCAGACTATTATCTCTTCGGCCCCTTGAAAGAGGGTTTGAGAGGCAGACATTATTCCAGTGACGAGGAAGTGAAAACTGTAGTGAAGAAGTGGCTCAAAGAACAGTCAAGAGAATTTTACGGGGCAGGGATACATGCTCTCATTCGAAGGTTGAACATTGCTATTCAGAGAAACGGTGACTATGTTGAGAAGTAGGGATGTGATCCACAGAAGACCAGCTTCATTTTGATGATTGATACATGTTCCTGTGTTGGAAGTTATACCTGTCCTAAACAAAATGGCATTACTTTTTGACTTACCCTCGTACAATACATAAGAGATGACTGAGTTCTGATGATAAAGAAGAGCCTCCAACTAGGACACATTGAGGAATCCTACACATATACAGATCACTCTGACCAATAAGGACGAGTGCCCAGGTACAGAACATGTGCATGTAGAATGGTTTCATTACTTTGTACATGTCTTAGACAAGTCTTAGACATGTCTTGGACATGTTTTGAACAAGCCTGTCCAATGGTACATTGAAGAATTTACCTTGAACTGGTAGTGCTCATCAGTAGCCTCATAACAAATATTACCATTGTTGATTTATATATATATAACTGTTTACTAAAATAACAACGTCAGAAAACTAAACAAAACAAGTCACCAAGCCCTCTCTTTTGTTATTTTTGTTATTATAAAGAATAAAAATAACCTGCACTTAAGATTTAAAACAACAATAAAGAAAACACATCACATATATAGACCATTGTTTGCTCTTCTTTAGATCAAAAAGGTGTGTTCCGTGAATAGAATGTTGGTGATAAAGAATGACTTTTAGCATGCGTACATAGACAAACAAACACATCATGACATGTAGTTTACTTCCAGTAGATAACCTTATACGTTTTTTTCCATTTTCATCTGTGTATACATACACACTATATAGGTGCAAGTATGACTGTGTGGTTGGGGAAAGTCTGCTTCCTGAGTGCCTGGTTTTGGGTTCAGTCCCACAGCATGGCATCTTGGGCAAGTGTTTTTTTTTTATAGCAGCTTTGGACTGACCAAAGACTTAGGAGTGGATTTGGTTGATGGAAACCGAAAGAAGCCTATAGAATATATTTATGTGTGTGCGTGTGTGTGTGTGTGTGTGAGTTAGTGAGTGCATGTATGTTTGTGTCTCTTTGCTTTGACATCACATGATTGTTATAAATAAGTGTCACTCACCATCATCATCATCATCGTCATCATCATCATCATTGTTTAACATCTGCCTTCCATGCTGGCATGTTATACAATATTCTATGAAGACATATTTGACCATGGAAAAGTATTAACTCACTTGGAAATGGGTAAGGCTTGGCAACAGGAAAGGCATCCAACCATGTGTGTATACACACACACACACACACATATGTATGTAGATATAGATGTATATACAATAGGACCTTTCTCAGTTATGACCCATCAAAATTCCCTCAGAAGGATTTTGTTAACCTGAGGTTGCAGCAGATAACACTTGCATCAAGATGCTCTGCAGTAGGACCCACCAAGCCCTGTCTTTAGCTATTTTTGTTGTTATAAAGAAAAAAAATCTACACATAAGATTTAAAACAACAAAGAAAATACAATTCCTGTGAGTATGCCCAGCACTTTGCCATCATCTCACTCTTGCTCTCTCTCTTTTGCACTCTTACTGTCTCCCACTCTCTCTCTCTCTCTCTCCTCCTGCTCTTCCTTCAGGCTGGGTACCCATGTATTTCCTTTACAGCAGCACACCTGTTTCTGTCCTCATTCTTGATCCCCCCCCTCTCTCTCTCTCTCTCCCTCTCTCTCTCTCCCTCTCTCTCTCTCCCTCTCTCTCTCTCCCTCTCTCTCCCTCCCTCTCTCTCCCTCTCTCTCTCTCCCTCTCTCTCTCTCCCTCTCTCTCCCTCTCTCTCTCTCCCTCTCTCTCTCCCTCTACCCCCCTCTCCTTCTCTCTCTCACTCCCCCTTTCTCTCCCTCTCTCTCTCCCTCTCTCCCTCTCCCTCTCCTTCTCTCTCTCTCCCTCTCTCTCCCTCTCCCCCCCTCTCTCTCCCTCCTTCTCTCTCTCTTGCTGGGTAACCATGTACCTCTTCTACAGTAAGACACTTGTTTTTGTATCTCTGGCTCACTATAACCTTTCATCATCTGATACAAGATCACCTCCAACCAACACTCCCTCCCAACTCAAAGGATCTATGTCTTGCAAGTTAAGTGATGACCCTGCCAGTGCTAATGTCATGTAAAAAGCATCCAGCCGACACTGTAAAGTGGTTGGCATTTGGAAGGGCATCCAGCTGTAAAAACCATGCCAAAACTGACCTCGCCTGTGCTTGTGCTCTGTAAAAAGCGTTCAGTCCACTCTGCTGGGTTTTTGGTGTTAGGAAAAGTATCCAGCTGTAAAAACCTTGCCAAAACAAACACATGAGTCTGGTGCATGCTCCTGTCAAACCGTCCAACCCATGCCAGCATGGAAGGCGGATGTTAAACGATGATGATGATGATGATGATGATGATGATGATGATGATGGTGATGATGATGATATATAAATATATATATATACATATATACTTCATTTTTATATCTGGTTTGCAAGCTTCTTATACATACATATATATATATATATATATATATATATATATATATATATATATATATATATATATATATATATATATATATATATGTGTGTGTGTGTAATATAATTTTTCTGAATCTTCAGATTTTTCAGTTTACTAGACCACTGGTTTTAAATTGATATTAATCAAATTAATATTCAATTCTTCACCCCTATTATTTAAATTTATATATAAATATATATATATATATATATCTAGAGAGAGAGAGAGGGAGAGAGAGAGAATAGATAGATAGATAGATAGAGAGAGAGAGAGAGAGAGAGAGAGAGAGAGAGAGAGAGAGAGAGAGAGAGAAAGAGAGAGAGAGATATTTCAACTTTAGTTTACAGACTTATAACTGTTTTGATCATTTCACCTTTTTTACAAGAGGACAGCACCTCCATCTTCACCCTCAACACTAACTTCTCTTTCGGGTCAAGCTTGAAAAAGTTGATGAGGACTGACTGGAAAAGAAAACATCTATCTCCAGTCTTTTTCAGCCTCAACCTCTTTTGCCATAGCTACCAGATGGAACAAAAGTTCCTTCCATTCTTGATTAAAGATGGGCGACAAGGGTGATGATGTTTGTGGTGAACTCAACCAACAGCCAGATCCATCCTTTATATGACAACAGCCGTTTGACAACTGCATCAGTCAGTCAACATCCAGAATAGTTTTGTTGATCAGCATGTACCTTGAAAAGACTTGTTTGATTGGCTGTGCCTCTATGTCTATGCAGTTTGCCTTGAGCTATTAGGACTCATCAGTAGTAGAACCACAATTACTATCATTGTTGATATAAAAAGAATGTCAATACAAAACAAGATCAATTATTTGAAACCAATATAAAACAAGATCAATGGTTGAAGAGCATTGATCCTTTCAAAATTAGTGCAAAATGATAGCATGAAAAAACAAATTGATGCTAAAATATTTTTAAGCTATTTTTTTCAACCTACCTAGAGACTTTTCTCATTTGCCCTATATTTGAAACTAACGTATTTAACTCTGGTTCCCAAAACATAGTGTCTTAGTTTCTGAACACCGTAGGATATACAAACATGATGCATCAATGTAGCTTCTCAGCTATAATAAAATATTATAAACGTTTTAATTTATGTATTGAGTTCTACTTCTCCTGTTTGTATAAACAATTTTCTCTCTCTCTTTCGTTATTTGATACAAGATCATCTCCTCCAATGACCCCTCTCTTCCCCCAAGTTCCTTGTCTTGCAAGTTACTTGGTGACCCTGCTGGTGTTGGTGCCATGTAAAAAGCATTCAGACTGCTCTGCAGGGTGGGTGATGTTAGGAAGGGCATCCAACCACAAGAACCCAACCAAAACAGACAAAGTGGTCTGGAGTAGTCTTCTACCTGGCCAGCTCCTCTCAAACTGTCCAACACATACCAGCATAGGTAGACATGTCAGTGTAGGAAGGTAGACCCATACCAGCATAGGAAGGTAGACATTAAACGATGATGATGATACACACACACATACACACACATATGTATGTATGCATATGTGTGTGTACATACATACATACATACATACATACATACATACATGCATGCATGCATGCATACATACATACATATATTTATATATATTGGGTTGGTGCATAATTATTGCAGCTTTTTTCTTACAAATTTTATTCAACAAAAACAATAACAGCACATAACAAAAACATCTTTAAATGATTATTCCGGAGCATATTCACCATCTACTTCAATTACTGCTTCCCATTTGCTTGGCAGATGGTCAAACCGTCATTTAAAGATGTTTTTCGTTAAATTTAAAGATGTTTTTCGTTAAATTTAAAGATGTTTTTCGTTAAATTTAAAGATGTTTTTGTTAAATATTATTATTGTTTTGTTGAATAAAATTTGATTTAAAAAAAGCCGCAATAATTATGCACCAACCCAATATGTATGTACAAAAAGTGAATAAGTATGGAAGTCTGAAGTTCAATCAATCAAGGCAGGTGGGTGGCTTGCAATGAGACAGAAAATGAAATTGGATTTCTTCTTTCTCTCTTCCATCATCCCCCAGATAGATCATCAAGACTTCTGCACATATACATAGAAACATAAATGCTCAACATGCACTCACACATATATACACTTAGAGACAAATGCATGCTTACAAACACAAACACAAACACACAAACATACACATACATGAACAGACATGCTAAACCGGAAACACTATAGACAGAACCAAATAGATTCTAATTTGACTAAAAACACATAACAGAGATGGAGTGGGAGGGCTGTCTATCTATCTATCTATCTATCTATCTATCTATCTATCTATATATATATATATATATATATATATATATATATATATATATATATATATATATATATGTATGTATGTATATATATATATGTATGTATATATATATATATATATATATATATATATATATATATATATATATATATATATATATATGTATGTATGTATGTATGTATGTATACCTGTATATATATATGTATATATATATATATATATATATATATATATATATATATATATATATATATATATATATATATATATATATATGTATATGTATATATACAATGTAAATCTCTGTGTATGTATGTAACTATGTATATATGCATATACACACATACACAAGCGTGTTTGTGTCTGTGTGTATGACTGAAAACCAAGAGGAGATTAGAGGTTTACTCACTCACATCCAAAACTTTTTATATGTGTACACACACACACACACACACACACACACACACACACACACACACACATACACAGAGGAGTTGAGCAGAGCATTGCTATAGGTAGAAGGAAATGAGGAAGGAAAGAGGGAAAGAGATGTTATTGAGTCACGAACTTATCCTACTTCCTGTCACAAGTTGTTTTTTTTATTTTTAACCTGTCATCACCCACATCCATTTCCTTGCCCACCTGTACACACCCACCTTGGTTACAGGAATAATAGACAAACACAGGATGGGTGGGAGGGTATTGTTACCAAGTGTGACACTGGTGCTCTCCCCCCCCTCTCTCTCTCACATACACACACACATACACACATACACAGATAGACATGCGTTTCTTCACTCTCTCTCTCTCTCTCTCGCCTTTTCCTTCCTTCCCTCCCTCTCTCCTTCTCCCTCCCTCCTTCTCACTCTTTCACACATACACACAGATACACACAGACACACACACATTTGTATGTATGATGGAACAGTTCTTTTTCCTCTCTCTCCCTCTCTCACACACACACATACACACATATATATATATACACACACACACACATACACATACACACACACACATACACACATACACACACACACACATACACACAGATAGACACACATTTCCTCACTCTCTCCCTCTCGCCTTTTCCTCCCCCTCTCACCTTCTCCCTCCCTCCCTCCTCTCTCTTTCACACATACACACACATACACACACACACACACACACATTTGTATGTATGATGGAACAGTTCTTTTTCTTCTCTCTCTCCCTCTCTCCCTCGCTCTTCTTCTCTCTCTCACTCCACCCCCACACTTACATGCATGTTTATACATGTGATGGAACATTTGAAGATACAAAGATGTCACAACGAGCACAATGTTATCCAATAATCTTTTCTAAGGGGATGCAACATAACTAGAAGGAGATTTGGCTGCTATTTCTAACAAACAGGTTGCACAACCACACAGAAGCTTATTTGTTGTCGTCCATGTTGTTGCTACTGTTGTCTGTCCCACCCCATCCCTAAGGCCATTTCTGGTCAGGCAAACTTATGATCAAAAGCATTCTAACCATGACCAGCTCATCTTTTACCAGTATGTAAGGAAGCCAGGTGTGATTTTGAAAGCAATCTGGCTGCTATTTCCAGCAGGGAGAGCAACCACATAGAGAATCCATTTGTGGTTCATAGTAGAATTGATTTTCGTTGTCGTCACTGCTGTTACTGCTGCTGCTGCTGCTGCTGTTGTTGTTGTTGTTGCTTAGTTCTAGGTCATCAGTGACCTGGAGCGAAGCAATGGACAAGGACTTCTTTCCAACCGACACCCTTTCCACTGTCTTGACTAAATAATTTTCAGGCTCAGCAGTATCTTGAACAGTGATCCACACCTTGGGGGTGGGGGCCCAAAATCCCTTGTTTGGGAATCATTGGGGTGGTTCACACAAGCACATTGCATGACTTTAAGAGACCCCTTGCAACTTTTCGTTTTGAGGCCCCATCCTTTCAATCAAAGTTCATAATCTACACACCTTTTATTTATAGCTATATTTTACTTTATTCTGTCTGAAGTTCAATATTTCACGTTATCCTAAAGAACATATTTAGGTAGGGACGTTCGTAGTACTCTTTTACTTGTTTCAGTCATTTGACTGCGGCCATGCTGGAGCACCGCCTTTAGTCGAGCAAATCAATCCCGGGACTTATTCTTTGTAAGCCTAGTACTTATTTTATTGGTCTCTTTTTGCCGAACTGCTAAGTGATGGGGACATAAACACACCACTATTGGTTGTTAAGCAATGCTAGGGGGACAAAAACACAGACACACAAACATACATACATATATATATCATCATCATCATCATCATCGTTTAACGTCCGCTTTCCATGCTAGCATGGGTTGGACGATTTGACTGAGGACTGGTGAAACCGGATGGCAACACCAGGCTCCAGTCTGATTTGGCAGAGTTTCTACAGCTGGATGCCCTTCCTAACGCCAACCACTCAGAGAGTGTAGTGGGTGCTTTTACGTGTCACCCGCACGAAAACGGCCACGCTCGAAATGGTGTCTTTTATGTGCCACCCGCACAAGCCAGTCCAGGGGCACTGGCAACGATCTCGCTCGAAAATCCTACAGGAGCCAGTCAGGCGGTACTGGCAACGGCCACGCTCAAAATGGTGCATCTCATGTGCCACCCGCACAAGAACCAGTCCAGGGGCACTGGCAACGATCTTACTTGGCTTGCCTGGTCTTCTCACGCACAGCCCATTTCCAAAGGTCTCGGTCCGTATATATATATACACACATATGACGAGCTTCTTTCGGTTTCCGTCTACCAAATCCACTCACAAGGCTATAGTAGAAGACACTTGCCCAAGGTGCTACACAGTGGGACTGAACCCGGAACCATGTGGTTGGTAAGCAAGCTACTTACCACACAGCTATATTTTTATAAGAATTGTTGCAGGTACCATGAATTACCATTTTATTTCTTGAAATTTTCAGTTAGCATTGAAAGTTTAATTCGTATTCAACACCTTAACCAAAGTAAATAGATGACTCATCTATTTACATACTTTGATCATAACATGGGGCCCCTCAACCATGGAGGGCCCCCTGTGACCATAGGGGTTGCAGGGGCTGAGCAAGGCCCTGGGTTCACAGTGGTAGTACAGGAAAAAGAGGGTCAATGAACTGATTTCAAAATTTATTGAAATAGATTGGCCTTACAAAAACCTTGAAGGTGGGGAAGGGCCCATTGGAAAATTTATGTGTGTGTGTGTGTGTGTGAGTGTGTGTGTGTGTGCGTGTGTGTGTGTACACATTTGGTGTTTGTGTTTATCTCTCATCAACAACTGGTGATGTTTTATTAGTTTTGTTATAATCCCTATAACTTAGCAACTTGGCAATAAGAGACTGACAAAATAAGCAGAAGACCTAAAATAAATGTACTGGGATCAATTTGATCAACTAATTTCTTCATGATAAATCCCCATAATAAATCCACAGTCTTTTGACTGAAACAAGTAAAAAAAATAACAGATTAAAAGATAAATAAATAAGGTGAATTAATAAATTGTTTCCCTTTTATAAATATGGAAGTAAATGGGATGACAGTCAAGAAAGGTTCAAGGCTCCTATGCTGACTTGAGAATTTCTCTATGGTCTAATTCAAGCTTCTAACAGACCTGAAGGATTATGAGTACAAAACAGTAAAGCTTTAATTCATCTTAGAGATTAACAAGCTTCCTAAAACGAAGGTCAGGAAACAGTTTACTAACCTGCAGTGCCACTACTTACACACTATACAAGATTATACACCAAGGTATGAGCCAATGAAAGGTGTTGTTGCTGAAATGTTGTTGTGATTGCTGCTGCTGTTGCTGTTGTTATTGTTTTTAACTTCTGTTCAATCCTTACTGAGCAAAACTCAGACCGAATGCATTTCCGGTGGCAAAGTTGTTAAAGTCTCAGGCAGAATGCGTTACAGCATTTGTTCCAGTTCTCTCTCTCCCCCTCTCTCTCTCTCTCTGTCTCACACATACTGCACAGAGTTCAAATCCCATCAAGGTCAACTTAATTGTTTATCCTTTCAAAGTTGATGAATAAAATACCAGCTTGTTGATGGTCAGCATGAAATGATCTAGCACAGTAATTTGCCATGGCTGAAAGGATATTGAACCTGTTTTGGCAAAAGTACTTTTTGGCACAGGACACACACACACACACACACACACACGTGCTTGGAATTATTCATATACAGATGGAGAGAGTGAATGAGAGAGAGAGATTATAATTACTTAATTGAACACGATTGACACAAACAGTTTCTCTCTCCTCATCCACATAAAAAGAAATATGCTTACACACATAAACAGAGATGAGGAGGAGAGAGAAGAATAAGAAAATAATGGAAGCAAGGAAAAATAGAGGAAAATAGGAAGGGAGATAGAAGAAAAAAAGAAAACCAAAGGAAAGCTAAAAGGGACAAAACTAACAAAGAATTTTCCATATGGGGGTTTAACGAGGTTTTTAAAAAATTATTTTTATTATTTTTTTTTTTTTTCCATTAGCTCTCCTTGAGAGTAACTTGTCACAGACCAGAGCAGGTTGACATGTAAATATTGTGTTCATTCTTGATATAAACATATTCAGACTTACAAAGTTATATACATAGGTGTGTACATATACATATATATATATATATATATATATATATATATATATATATATATATATATATATATATATATATAGGTACATATGGACACATACATATACATATACATGCACACACACACAGACCTAAACACCCACATACAAATCTACTTAACTACACAGATGTACACATCAACCCTCTTACATACACACACACACACCCATGCCTACATATATACACATCTTCCTACCTTCTCATCTGCATACAATCCTACTTCCCTACACAAAAACTCACAGTCATGATATACACCTACCTACACAAATATATGTATACATCTATCTACCTACCTACGCAAATAGTAATAGATATACACACCTATCCACATATTTTATATATATATGTATATATACTCACATGTACACATCTATCTACATGCACAAACACACACTCACATATATATATATATTCTCATGTCTGTACCTATCTACCTACCAACACAAATATACACACATATTCACACTATATATATAAATCAGGGTAAGCAAAGTAGATTGTAATGAACCAGCACAATACACCAAAAAAAAAAATACAAAATAGCATAAAAAAAACAAACATGTATTTGTTGTTTATATCTTCCTTTAACACTAATAGCACCTGAATGACACTATTTCAATTCTCTCACCACCACCACCACCACTGTCGCTGCCACAGCCACCACCACCTCCACCACACTACACAAGAATTATCTTCATCACTACCATCACACTATTCAAGCATCACCTCCATCACCAACACCATCATCATCAGCACCCCATTACACTACAAGTGCCTCAAATCACCAAATAAGATTCTGTGAGGTTAACCAACCAGCTAGAAATAGCAATCAAATCTTCCTAAAAATCACACACTACCGTCTTAGAAAAGGATGTTTTGCATGATATGATACAATATGATCCTGGCTTCTCTGTAGATAAGAAAGAGGGGGAGTTGTCATGGATGGAATGTCTTTGATCATGAGTCTCCTTGATTAGGATTAATCCTGGGGCTAAACAACACAAAATGACCACCACCACCTCTATTGTCATCATCATCATTGCTGAGGCACCCTTTGGTCATGACTGACCATGGGATTGCACCTAGAAAGTTACCCTTTGTGGCACAAGTCCGGGCAAGGTTGTTTATGGGAGACCAGCAGTCGCCCATGCATACCGGTCTCCCCTCTCCACACCACCAGTGTTATCCAAAGGAAAGGCAAAGGCTGATACAGCTTGGCACCTGTGACGTCGCAACTCATTTCTACAGCTGAGTGAACTGGAACAACGTGAAATAAAGTGTCTTGCTCAAGAACACAACACGCAGCCCGGTTCAGGATTCGAACTCACAACCACCTTCACTTTCATCATCATTGGCACTCCGTCGCTTATGATGTCGAGGGTTCCATTTGATCTGATCAACGGAACAGCCTGCTCGTGAAATTAACGTGCAAGTGACTGAGCACTCCACAGACACGTGTACCCTTAACGTAGTTCTTGGGGATATTCAGCGTGATACAGTGTGACAAGGCTGGCCCCTTTGAAATACAGGCACAACAGAAACAGGAAGAAAGAGTGAGAGAAAGTTGTGGTGAAAGAGTACAGCAGGGTTCGCCACCATCCCCTGCCGGAGCCTTGTGGAGCTTTAGGTGTTTTCGCTCAATAAACACTCACAACGCCCGGTCTGGGAATCGAAACCGCGATCCTATGACCGCGAGTCCGTTGTGCCTCCACATTCATCATCAATATCATCATTATAATATGCATTCACTAATACAATCATTACCATCACCTTACCATAAACACCACCACCACCACCACCACCACTGACCTTCACTGGCACATCAATACAACCACCACTACCACCACCATCACTATCACCTCTGCTACCACCATTCTAACATAGTCTTGTCAGAACTACCGCCACCTTGCTACACAGCCCAGGGTGGGGCAGATGAGAAGTGAAATACATTGCAAGTAAACCCAACCACGTCTTAAAACACACAACCTTTATTGACATCTTAGAAGCGGAACAGTTTCCTTTTAAAAGTAATCACAGTCACATTGGTGCCCTGTGCGGGGTTTGTGTTTGTGGGGTACACTGGATATCTTTGATGACTTCCCTTAATTATCCTGACAAGGTCAACTTTATTGATTCATCTACTTATGTTGTTTTTTTATGACCCTGAGTCACCCTTGATCCAACAGGACTATGATCAAAGACTTTCCAACTGTGGCCATGAAATCTATCTATGTACATAATGTAGCTTTATACCAGGTGCCGGGATAGCTGTGTGGCAAGACGTTTGCCTCCCAACTACATGGTTCCAGGTTCAGTCCCACTGCATGGCACCTTGGGCAAGTGTCTTCTAATAAAGCCTCAGGCCAACCAGACCCTTGTGAGTGGATATAATAGATGGAAACTGAAAGAAGCTTGTCATTTCTATACATATACATGTGTGTGTGTGTGTGTGTCTTTGTGTCTGTGTTTATCCCACCATCACTCGACAACTGGTGTAGGTTTGTTTATGTCCCTATAACTTAGCAGTCCGACAAAATAAATCAATAGAATTAGTACCAGGCTTAAAAAATAAATACTGGAGCCGATTCATTTGACTAAAAATCCTTCATGGCTGTGCCCCAGCATGACCGAAGATAAAAGATAATGCCTTCTTCCCATGTTTTCTTCTCAAAGAGTTCCTGCAGTTTTTCTACAGGGAGCAAAAAAGCATCTTTGGTATCCATTTCAACAACTTATTCCACCATATTGTAATTTGAGGGAGATTTATCTGATGTCTCTAACAGGTCAAATCAACCATTAAAAATTTCCTTGTTGGCATAGATTTACTATCAGGTAATGTTTCTCAGTGGGTGTCCTGAGTGGAGTGGTGCTGTGAGGATTGAAAAGAAGGCAAGCAAATTGCCCTGTTTAATAAAATTAAGATGGCTTTTTTTAAATGTTTTTAAATTCGACCAGCACTTTAGTGAATGGAGAAGAAATATAAGTAGCTAAGATTAGATATACAAGTAGTCTTGTCAGTGCAAATTTCAGTGCCTTGACCTCACATCTCTGTTGCTCTTTCCAAATGGGGAAGCCATATATACATCTCCTCAGCAAGACACCTGCTCCTGGCCCTTTATTATATTTCCATATCTCTCAGTCCTATAGCCATTCAGTTGAAAGGTGCCTTAGTTTAAGTCTCCTGATTCTTGTTCAAAACAGGCCAATGTCAACTTTATTTTTCCTTCTTTTAGGTTTCCCAAAATAATTAAGTGCCAATCGGCAAGTACTGTCTGCAGATTCTATTAAATGTACAAAACGAAACATTTTAAATAACAATTCACTGTATAATGAAGCAATGTGTGTACACACATAGGTGCAGGAGTGGCTGTGTGGTAAGTAGCTTGCTTACCAACCACATGGTTCTGGGTTAAGTCCCACTGCGTGGCATCTTGGGCAGGTGTCTTCTACTATAGCCTCAGGCCGACCAAAGCCTTGTGAGTGGATTTGGTAGACGGAAACTAAAAGAAGCCCGTCATATGTATATGTGTGTGTGTCTGTGTTTGTTCCCCTAGCATTGCTTGACAACCAATGCTGGTATTTTTATGTCCCCATCACTTAGCGGTTCGGCAAAAGAGACCAATAGAATAAGTACTAGGCTTACAAAGAATAAGTCCCGGGTCGATTTGCTCAACTAAAGGTGGTGCTCCAGCATGGTCGCAGTCAAATGACTGAAACAAGTAAAAGAGTAAAGAGAGTATATATTAGTGTGTGTGTGTGTGTGTGTGTGTTTGTGTGTATGCACACACACACAGTCCGGATACTTATTGATCAGACCTGTTTCTGTGTTGTGTGTATTGTTTTGCTTCTTTTCTGATTCTGCTTTGCCCTTTTTATTATAAGTAACTGTATAGTGACTTTATTTCTACCCTATATATATATTTATATATATATATATATATATATATATATACATACATATATACATACATATATATATACATATACACATGAACACATACACACACATGCATGTCATTTTATTGAATAGGAAAAAAAAAACAAAAGCAGAATGAATAATATACTCGAAACCATTTCTTTATTAAATGCAATAAACCCAAACAAAGCATATACACATCCACACACATATACACAAACACATGTGTGTAATGTTAGATTTAAGTAGTGAAATTAATCTTCAATGAATGCTATTAAACAATAGACTTTATTTTAATTAGAAAGCAACTTCTTAATCCCCAGAGCATAATCAATAGCTCAACTTCTTGACACTCAAGGTAACAAAGAAAATTAAGGTCTCCTTAGAGAAATAATCCTTTACCAGGAGAATTGCTAGACCCTTATTTTAAAACTGCCCTTATTTGTTAATCCTATTAATTTAGGTTCAAATATACTATCAGCTACATTTTTGATTTGTGAAAATACCACTGAACCTTATTATGGTTTGAGGAGCTTTTTGGAGGAAAAAATGTATGTGTTTTCCAAATTAACCATTTTAGCCCTGAGTATAGGAAGATAACAAGAGCTCCACGACCAGAATACATAAAAATGCACAGTTCTAAATAAGAATGGACTGAAAGTGAACTGCTAAATGAAAACATACTATATTAATGATCATCATCATCATCATCATCATCGTTTAACGTCCGCTTTCCATGCTAGCATGGGTTGGACGATTTGACTGAGGACTGGTGAAACCGGATGGCAACACCAGGGTCCAATCTAATTTGGCAGAGTTTCTACAGCTGGATGCCCTTCCTAACGCCAACCACTCAGAGAGTGTAGTGGGTGCTTTTACGTGTCACCCGCACAATGATATAATCTGGAAATTAGTGAAGACACATGGCTAAGTGTTTTGAGTATTTGGCTCACGATTGTAAGGCCATGAGTTCAATTCCCAGTGGTGCATTGTGTCCTTGAGCAAGACACTTTATTTCTCATTGCTCCAGTTCACTCAACTGGCAAGAATGAGTAACCCTTTATTCAAAGTGGGGAGCCAGCAGAATTGTGAGCACACCGGGCAAAATGCTCACTGGTATTTCATCTGTCCTTACACTCTGAGTTCAAATTCCACCAAGGTCGACTTCACCTTTCATTATTTCGGGATCGATAAAATAAATACTGTTTAAACACTGGGGTCAATGTAATCTACTAGCCCCCACCCCCAAAATTAAATTTCAGGTTTTGTGCCTATAGTAGAAAGGATATATTATCTGGAAATCTGTGAATTTAGAAGCCACACCACATCATTATCACCACTCTTGTCTACTGACTAAGTATCATGAGTCCTCATTTAGCTTTCATCTTTAACTTGTTTCAGTCATGCTGGAGCACCACCTTGAAGGGTTTAGTTGATGAAATCAACCCCAGTATTCATTTTAGCTGATCACCAATGTATGGTCTTTTTAGCTGATCACCAATGTATGGGGGGTATGAATAAATGAACAGTGGTTGTCAAATGCAAAGACATACAAACATACATACACATATGTATATACAGGACAGACTTGCACATTTTCTTTACGTTCTGGGTTCAAATTCCGCTGGGGTTGGCTTTGCCTTTCATACTTTCGGGGTTGATAAATTAAGTACCAGTGGCATGTGAGGTCCATCTACTCGACTGGCCCCCTGTTCAAAAATTTCGGGCCTTGTGCCTAGAGTAGAAAAGACTTCCACACAGTTTCTGTCTACCAAATTCACTCATTAATTGTCCTGGGGCTATAGAGAAGACACCTACTAATCAAATTAGCTTGTAATAACTTTGAAATAATAGCAATAAATACACACACACACACATGTGCACACAGACACACACACACACCTTTTATTATTTACTTGTTTCAGTCATTAGACTGTGGCCATGCTGGGGCACCACCTTGAAGAGGTTTTAGTCAGATGAATCGATCCCAGAACTTATTTTTTTAAAGCCTGGTACTTATTCTATCAGTCCCTTTTTGCCTAACTGCTAAGTTACAGGGACATAAACACACCAACACTGGTTGTCAAGTGGTGATAGAGGACAAACACACACACACACACACACACATGACAACTTTTTTCAGTTTGTGCCTACCAAACCACTTACAAGGTGTTGGTTAGCCTGAGGTTATAGTAGAAGACACCTGCCCAAGGTGCCATGCAGTGGGACTGAACCCAGAACCATGTGGTTGAGAAATAAGCTTCTCACAACACAATCATGCCTATATATTTGTATCTGTAATAAAATACTTTTTTCATAATGACTGTAATAGCCTACTGTTGCAAGATTTGAACCTGTGATCATATCTTAAACAATTTAACACCACTCATCAACCAGAAATATATTTAAAATCAGCAATTTAATATTATTTTAAAATCTTGGACAAAATACCACAAATCCATGGTCACATTTTTCCCCTCTAACTTTGGAATTTATTGATCTAAAAGTAAAGGAAAATTTCCAAATATTTTTTTCTACAAGAAGAAAAAAAGCAACAATAAAACTTTACAAATCATTGATTTTATTTCTTGTTTTCACATATCAAATTGTTACCTACACACACACACACAGACATACACACTCACACAAGCATGCATGCACTCACACACACACACATATATACATGCATATACACACAGTCAAGTTCACATGAAATCTATCTCACCTTATTGATTAAACACAAAGGTTCAAGGAGTAGAAATCTTTGATCTCCTCTTTAGCAAGAGAAAAAAATTTAAAGAAAGAAAGAAAGAAAGAAATAAAGAAGGAAAGAAAAAGGGCCATAGACACACATTAGGAAATTCTTTGATCTTGATGTGATGTGATGGTTTGTTGTGAATTGTGAAACTAAATAAAGTAAAACAATATTAACCTCCCCCATACACACACTCATACACACACACAATCAAAGATCGCAATGAAAGAATTTGAAGATTGATTTATCTTCTTATCTTTGAGTGATTTCTGTGGGGCTTTTGTTTTATTTTAAAATTTTGTTGTCTGTTTTTCCTCGTTGGTAAAGACTGATTAGTTAAAATCCAGTATTCTACGAGCTTCCACTGCTTAAACAGGTTTTGTGATAATGTCCTTGGTCACCTTACCCTACTTCTCTTGGATCTGGAATCTTTAACAGAACTTCTGTATTTCAAATTGGAGAATAATCCTTTCCACTAAAGGCACAAGGCTTGAAATTTGGTAGAAGTGAGACTAATTGATTACATCGACCCAACTGGCATTTTATTTATCTACTCCAAAAAGATGAAAGCCAAAGCTGACCTCGGTGGAATTAGAACTCGCAAGGTAAAAACAGACAAAGTGTCACTAAGCATTTTGCCAGGTGTGCAAACGATTCTGCCAGCTTGTTGCCTTATAAATGGGAAATGTATAGACTGCATGACTCCTAGGCATAGGAGTGGCTGTGTGGTAAGTAGCTTGCTTACCAACCACATGGTTCCGGGTTCAGTCCCACTGCGTGGCACCTTGGGCAAGTGTCTTCTACTATAACCTCAGGCCAACCAAAGCCTTGTGAGTGGATTTGGTAGATGGAAACTTAAAGAAGCCCATTGTATATATATATCATCATCATCATCATCATCATCGTTTAACGTCCGCTTTCCATGCTAGCATGGGTTGGACGATTTGACTGAGGACTGGTGCAACCGGATGGCTACACCAGGCTCCATTCTAATTTGGCAGAGTTTCTACAGCTGGATGCCCTTCCTAACGCCAACCACTCAGAGAGTGTAGTGGGTGCTTTTACGTGTCACCCGCACGAAAACGGCCACGCTCGAAATGGTGTCTTTTATGTGCCACCCGCACAAGAGCCAGTCCAGGGGCACTGGCAACGATCTCGCTCGAAAACCCTACAAGGCCAGTCAGGCGGTACTGGCAACGGTCACGCTCAGGATGGTACATCTTATGTGCCACCCGCACAGGAGCCAGTCCAGGGGCACTGGCAATATATATATATATATATATATATATATATATATTTATATATGCATACATATAGGCGTAGGAGTGGCTGTGTGGTAAGTAGCTTGCTTACGAACCACATATAGGTATGTATGTGCATGTGTGCATGTGTTTGTGTGTACCCTTGTCTAAGACATCACATGATGATTGTAAACGATCCTCATTGTCATAAAGTGAAGTTGTTTTTACCAATCTTCTGCAAAAGACTTGCCTAGCTATGGGGAGATATTTATTACCTTGATTAATTACAGGTGAGGGTAAACAATAGGTTGTAAAATATCTGCCAAAACAGAAATCCTAACTCAGGTAAGCATGGAAAAATAGATGTTAAATGATGATGACAATGATTAGCATCATCATCATCATCATCATCATCATGAGTTCTGTCTGAAACATTCAATTTTGTCTTTTTCACATTTCAGCAGATACAGTAATCCCTCGATTATCATGAGTGTTATGTTCCAAAATTGCCCCGTGATAAGTGAAGATCCATGAAGTAGAAACAGTACTGTACTGTATATTTTTTTTTTATTATTTTTATAATTTGCATATATTTATCTTATTATAAATGCAAAACAACACAAAAGAGAAATCAACGGAAGCTTAAATAATAAACCACGATAGGTAGACCGCGATATGACAAGGGATTACTGTATAGTAATACTGAAAATAATGTAATTATACTATTTAATACAAGGTGTATTAAAAAATTAACCAGAAACAATTAATGATTATTCCTCTTAGGGCACACCTATTTAAAAATGATAATTAAGTTAATGTTAGCATATCTAACGTGGAGGCGCAATGGCCCAGTGGTTAGGGCAATGGACTCGCGGTCATAGGATTGTGGTTTTGATTCCCGGACCGGGCATTGTGAGTTTTTATTGAGCGAAAACACCTAAATCTCCACGAGGCTCCGGCAGGGGATGGTGGCGAACCCTGCTGTACTCTTTCACCACAACTTTTTCTCACTCTTACTTCCTGTTTCTGTTGTGCCTGTAATTCAAAGGGTCAGCCTTGTCACACTGTGTCACGCTGAATATCCCCGAGAACTACGTTAAGGGTACACGTGTCTGTGGAGTGCTCAACCACTTGCACGTTAATTTCACGAGCAGGCTGTTCCGTTGATTGGATCAACTGGAACCCTCGACGTCATAAGCGACAGAGTGCCAACAACAACAAGCATATCTAATGCTAAGAGTATTAAAAAGCTATCTAGAAACATCTAAGAGGAGTGCTGAAAAGTTCCTGGCTTTAAGGGTATTGCAAAAGGCCCAACCTTCTGAATTCTTTTACAGGGCTTAAAAAAACTGAAGGACCGCTGCAATAAATGTGTGAATCTGGGAGGGGAATATGTTGAATAAAATCATAATTAACTGATCCTCCTGTATTTTCTTTTACTCAAAAACAGGAAATTTTCAGCACCCCTTCATATGTGGTGAGACAGATAGACAGATATAGACAGATAACATTGAAATACAGGAAGCCTTGTAAAGTTAAATAGCATAATTTATGTAGTGAGACAGACAGACATAGTTACTTAATATTAATGAATTTAATAAAGATTGTATTTAAAAAACTAATTAGAAAAATACAATATTAGTCATTAACTAGTATTATTTTAATTATTTCAGCAACAATGGAAGACCACATTAAATGTTGTATGGTCACTCATTGTGACATTGTCTGTGAATCATGGCCTTCTCCATATTCGCTGAACTAATGATGAGAGAACCAGTAAATAAATATACAAGATTGTATGCTGGTTACTATGGACATAACATGGATGAATGGTTAAGAAGTTTGGCTTCGCAGTCACCAAGTCCTAGGATCAATTCCACAGTATGGCATGTTGAACAAGTACCTTTTACCATAGCTTTGGAGTGACCCAAGGCTACTGAGTGAAATTGGATAGATGGAAACTATGTGAATCTTATCAGATATATTGGGTTGTCCGGAAAGTTCATGCCGATTTATAGTAGCTTACCTTTCGACTTATTTGCCATGAAACCACCTCGATTCTGGGAAGAGGGTATTTTTAAGTTAAAGGAAAGATGGAGACGCATTGTGCAACAAAATGGTTCATATTTGGTTAATTAAATGTAATGGCAAGTATTTATTGACCTTTTTTTTTTTTCCTTTAAAAATCGGCACGAACTTTCCGGACAACCCAATATTTTAGCTGTATTATAAATATCCAGCCTTGTCACATACTGTACTTCATAATAATTCTACTAAAGAATTATTTTAAGGGTTTGTGGAAGTTTCTGTCAGGTCGCATGGTAAATCAATGAGATGGTAATTCCTGTGGTTTGATCAACATTAGTGAGGCTTGAATGCAATTTGCAAGACCATGAACCCCGAGGGGGTACCTTTATGCTAGGGAATGAGGGACAAAAGTGGGTAAATGTATGACAGAAGGGGCCAACGCAGAACAGGTTTCATACTGTAGAGGAACTAAGTGACTGCTCAATTTCAGATGAGAGGCTCAAAGTGATCAATAAAGAGCCATTATACAGGCCACCACCAACATGGTTTATTGTGTACTTCAACAGAGGTTTGCTTATTTTATACAAATACTTTATATATCATTATCTCCAATTCCAATTCTTTCAGGCTTTAATATAGAAAATAATATAGTGAAGGCACATGGCTCAGTGGTTAGAGCATTGGGCTCACAAACAAGAGGTAATGAGTTCAATTCCCGGACTGGGCTGTGTGTTGTATTCTTGAACAAGACACTTTATTTCACATTGCTCCAGTTCACTCAGCTGTAGAAATGAGTTGCGACATCACTGGTGCCAAGCTGTATCGGCCTTTGCCTTTCCCTTGGATAACATTGGTGGCATGGAAAGGCGAGGCTGTTATGCATGGGCAACTGCCGGTCTTCTGGGCAACTACCGGTCTTCTGGGCAACTACCGGCAACTGTTATGCATAGGCAATTGCCGGTCTTGCCCAGACTTGTGCCTCAAAGGATAACTTTCTAGTCCCCTATTCATTCATGATTGAAGGGAGTCTTTTATTATTTGTCCTTATAGTCATACATACAAGAATAGACAGAAAACTGAGCCAGGAACTAGCTTATAATTTTTCATTGAGGCACACGAAAATTCTGAACACCAGCATGCATACACACACACACACACACACAGACCACAGATATGCATGTTCTTATAGACAAACACATATCCATGTGCACACAAACATATACGCTAGGAGTAGCTGTGTGGTAAGTAGTTTGCTTACCAACCACATGGTTCCGGGTTCAGTCCCACTGTGTGGCACCTTGGGCAAGTGTCTTTTACTATAGCCTCGGGCCAGCCAAAGCCTTGCGAGTGGATTTGGTAGACAGAATCTGAAAGAAGCCCATCGTATATGTATATATATATATATATATATATATATATATATATATATATATATATATATATATGTATGTATGTATGTATGCATGTGCATGTGTATATTTGTGTGTCTGTGTTTGTCACCCCAACATCACTTGACAACCGATGCTGGTGTGTTTACGTCCCCATAACTTAGCAGTTTGGCAAAAAAGACCAATAGAATACGTACTAGGTTTACAAAGAATAAGTCCTGGGGTCGATTTCCTCGACTAAAGGTGGTGCATGCACACACAAACACACACACAGACTCACACACACACACACACACACACACACATACACACACAAACATACACGCACACAAACAAAGAAACAAACATGTCTCTTCTCGTTATAGTGTATCAGCTTACAATGATCATAAGTAATTTACATAATCCTTTGTGAATACCTGTAATTACCTGTAATTATACAAGCACACAGGAATAATCAAAGAACTGACATGATTATATGTAAGTGGAAGCACTCAGTGTGTTCAATTTGTCAAATAAAGACAACCGACCAATTCATCTTATGCCTTTGTGAAATTTGGAAGAAATTTGAGAAATCATTCAATGCATTTCCAAAACAGGTCAGTCTAAAGGTTTGGGTTACCGTAGCTATGTTTTGGAACTGTACAGATACCATTTGAATGCATTTTACACTGTGTGTAATAAGTACTCTGAATTAAATTATAAAGTTTTCATAGCTTGCTAAATGTAATGCAAGATGAATAACTTGATATATATATATATAGAGAGAGAGAGAGAAAGAGAGAGGAGGGGAAGAGAAGAGAGAGAGAGAAAGAGAGAGGAGAGGAAGAGAAGAGAGAGGGGAAAGAAATAGGTGGTGAGAGTGTGTGTGTAAATTATATAAACAGATAGATTGATAAATAGATAGATTTATAGATAGATAGACAGACAGACTGGCTGACTGACAGACAGAGAGACCGACAAACAGACTGTCAGATAGATAGATAGATAGATAGGTAGGTAGGTAGATAGATAGATAGATAGATAGATAGGTAGGTAGGTAGGTAGATAGGTAGATAGGCATGTAGGCAAAGAGAGAGCGAGAGAGAGGGGTGGGTAAACAAATAGATAAACACATGGACAGGCAGACTGACGGACAGACAGACAGACAAGCTGGTAAAGCAATGGATAAAGAGAAAGGAGAGATATGCTTACAGACCGACAGGTAAGCAGACAGTCAGACAGACAGGCATACAGACAGAGAGATAGACAGATAAATAAACAGTCTGATGGACTGATAGGTAAACAAACTGATCGATAGTCAGATATGCAAATAGATATATAGACAGACAGACAGAAAGAAAGAAAGGAAGAAAGAAAGACAGAAAGTGAGACAGACAGACAGGCAGACAAACAGACAGACAGACAGACAGACAGACAGACAGATAGATATATAGATATAGATAGATAGATAGATAGATAGATAGATAGACAGACAGACAGATAGACAGACACATAGACAGATAGACAGACAGACAGACAGACAGACATACAGACAGATAGATAGATAGATAGATAGATAGATAGATAGATAGATAGACAGACAGATAGAGATAGACAGAGACAGACGGATAGACAGACAGACGAGCAGGCAGACAGACAGACAGACAGACAGGTTTGCATAAATAGTGAGAAAATAGACAGACAAATAGAAAACTACTAGCTATAAAGTTAGAATACACTCACATTAGCTCTATATATACTTTCTGTTCAGACAACTAGTGTAGAATGACCAACAGGCTTCTACAAGACTACTTAAATTAAGAGGCATCAAAAAATAAGGCTGGTTCATAGGTGAGTCAATGAATGGTTGATGGTGTTGGGGTGGGGGGTGTCCTTTTATTTGTGTATTAATTCAGGTAGTTAAAATAACAACTTATTCACCTGCCTAGAATAACAAAATACATCTATTCTCAAGAGGCACTCCTTATCATTATCAACCAATGAACTGGTAGAAGGATATACATGGAATAGCTGATTGTAAAAGACACTACAACATACACACACACACATGTGCGCGCACACACACACACACAGACACACACACACACACACACACACATGCACATGCATATATGCATAAAAATAAACAAGTGTTTAAAGGTGTGTTTGTGCATATATCTATATATGCATTTACATTCATAAATATATATGCATGTAGCTGTGTGGTAAGGAGCTTGTTTCCCAACCACATAGTTCTGGGTTCAGTCTCACAGCATGACACCTTTGGCAAGTGTCTTCTACTATAGCCTCAGGCCAACCAAAGCTTTGTGAGTGGATTTGGTAGGTGGAAACTGAGAGAAACCTGTTGCATATATACATATATATCCCATGCCGGTGACACGTGTAAAGCACCATTCGAGCGTGACCGTTGCCAGTGTTGCCTTACCGGTACATGTGCCGGTGGCACATGAAAAACAACATTCGAGCGTGGTCATTGCCAGTGCCGCCGGACTGGCTCTCGTGCAGGTAGCATGTAAAAACACCTCTATAACCAACACCGTAATGACATAATTACAACATCAAAATGCAAGATAGAATCACGGTAATAATGTAAGACAAGGGAATCCGAGAAAACTGGTGGTGGTCTGTGTCAGGAATAAAATTATTCTGGTGAAGTATATCAGTTTGGATATGTTTGCATGTCATGAGGACAAAAGGAAACTGATACTTGGGGGCTGACCCTTTGTGTAAGAGAGAAGAGACCCTTTCAAGTGAATTTGTGTTTTTCTTTTGTTTGTTGGTCACATGATATGTTGTTGTTGTTGTCTGCTCTTTCCATTTGGTCACATTATATAGATTGTTTAGTTGCTCAATGTGTAAACAAATAATCTCCCCACCACTCTCTCTCTCTCTCTCTCCCTCTCCCTCTCTCTCCTTTTCTTTTCCGATTCAGCTACATTTTCTGCTGTTTTGTTTCTTCTCCTTATTATGCTTATCCTTGACTTCCCCCTAATACACTTGCTTCCTCTTTCTTCTCCCTTTTCTGGTGTTGCTGTTTTTGCTTTTGGTAGGCAGCGGGTCTTGAAAACCACACACACACACACACACACACACACACACACACACACACACACACATTCACATACAAACAAATACACATGTACAAACATACATTGTTGTTGGCACTCTGTCGCTTACGACGTCGAGGGTTCCAGTTGATCCGATCAATGGAACAGCCTGCTCGTGAAATTAACATGCAAGTGGCTGAGCACTCCACAGACATGTGTACCCTTAACGTAGTTCTCGGGGATATTCAGCGAGACACAGTGTGACAAGGCTGACCCTTTGAATTACAGGCACTACAGAAACAGGAAGTAAGAGTGAGAGAAAGTTGTGGTGAAAGAGTACAGCAGGGTTCGCCACCACCCCCTGCCAGAGCCTCGTGGAGCTTTAGGTGTTTTTGCTCAATAAACACTCACAACGCCCGGTCTGGGAATCGAAACCGCAATCCTATGACCGCGAGTCCGCTGCTCTAAGCACTGGGCCATTGTGCCTCCACAAAAACATACATATACATGTACAAATACACACACACACACATTCACATACGCACATGAACTCCCCCTCACTTCTGATTCTATAATATATAAATGATGTAGGGAACATAAGAGGTAAATTCATTTTAATTACAAAAGAGTGAAATTGATACAGCTGTCGAAATGTCAGACAGAATGTCATGTGGTATTTGATCTACCTTTCTACATTCCAAGTTCAAATCCTGTTGAAGTCAACTTTACAGTCCATCAATTTGGGGACTAATAAATAATCACTAACTTAGGGCAGTGGATTAGAAGAATTCTGAGAACAGTATTTGATAGATGTCTTGGATAATATCGATGCCATAAGGTAACCACTGATCATCTATAAAAAATATTTGCTTGGCTTGCACCTTAGAGAGGAAATTTTCAAGGGCAAATTCATAGTTTCATGAGACATAAAAAGTCCCAGAAGGATGTGAGTATTTTTAGATTAGTAACAAATTTAGGATGCATGTTATTCAGTTGGTTTTAATTAGAATGCAAATTGCACAAAAATAAATTAAGGAATGGAATGCAAAAATGTCTTGAGATAAATTGTTGTTAATAACATTTTAATTAATTAAGGCAGCGAGCTGGCA
>NC_142935.1:62740691-62743191 GCF_046866305.1 Octopus bimaculoides
AGCAGTTGAGTTCACTTTTAGTATTCTTGCTTGTGAAAGCAGTCAAGTTTATTTCAGGTATTTTCATTTTAAAAATCATCTGTGGCAAATCGTTGAGAGGACGTTGGTGTCGCCTTGGTGGAGGTTTGCGCCCTTTGAATGCTCATGCTATTATTATTGTTGTTGTTGTTATCAATATTGTTACTTCTAAGGTGGCAAGCTGGTAGAATCATTAGAACTATGAGCACAATGCTTAGCAGTATTTCATCCATCTTTATCTTCTGAGTTCAAATTCTGCTGAAGTCGACTTTGCCTTTCATCCTTTCAGTGTCAATAAATTAAGTACCGGTGAAACACTGGGCTCAATGAAATTGACTAGACCCCTCCCTCCAAATTTGAGGCCTTGTACCTATAGTAGAAAGGATTGTTATTATTATTACCTCTGTCTTAGCAAAGGCGGAGGTATTGTTTTCAGTCGTATTTGTTTGTTAGTTTGTTTGTCCATGGACAAGATATCTCAAGAACTGCTGGATGGATTCGGATGAAACTTCCAGAGATGTTTGGCCTCATGACTGACACAAACTGGTTAGATTTTGGGATTGATCTAACCCTGGACAATGATTCTGGATTATTTTTCCAGTTTTTTTTTACTTAATTTTTGAGAGCGGTCGGGTTCATTTTTAGTATTCTCGTTTGTGAGAGCAGTCTTGTTTATTTCAAATATTCTCATTTGGTGGTGAGGATGATGATGTGTGTTTTCATTTTGCCATGAAATTTAGTTCAGTGCATCTTGGGTATGTGCAACATTAGAATTTGGTTTTATATTTTCTGGTGTATTGAAAATACTCGATGTAATGTCTATGCAATGTCTAAAAGTGATATTTTCTGTAGGTTGTATATATATATATATATATATATATATATATATATATATATATATATATATATGTATATATATATGTATAAGTCCTGGGGTTTCGGTTAAGTATTTATCTGAATCTTTTTTTTAATCATTACCAAGGCATCTATAGGAAACGATAAAAAAAAAAAATCTGCATCATCATCATCATTGTTGTCGTCATCACCATCACAATCACCACCACCACCACCACTATCATCAACATCGCTATCATCATTATCATCATCATCATCATTACTGCTATTGCTGTTGCTTTATTTCTTCACACATAAACAAGTAAATTGCTTATATGATTGATTTCCTGAACAGTGCCACAAGAACATTAGCTAATATTTTTGTGTATATATATACATATATATATATATATATGTATATATATATATATATATATATATATATATATATATATATATATATATATATATATATATACATATATATATATATATATATATACATACATTATATATATATATTTACACATATACATATACATATATACGTATGCATGTATGTATGTATATATATGTGTATATATAATTATGTGTGTGTGTGTGTGTGTGTTCATACATGCACATATGTATGCATGTAACTATGTATCTATAAATCTATGTACTCAGCATGCAAAAATGCTAACAAGGTAAAGAATGTGAACAAATGTAATAATTTTTAATCTTCTTTCATGTTGAAACTGTGAATATACATACATACATGCACATGCATATGCACATATGTATACATGCATAGATATATATATATATATATATATATATATATATATATATATATATATGTATGTGTGTTTGTATGTATGTATGTATGTATGCATGTGAATGTGTATGTGTGTATGTTTCCGTGTGTGTGGGGTGCATGTGTGTGTATACATACATATGTACAGAAAAGATGTATAATAAAATGAGAAAATTAGAGAGAAGTAGTCTTTGACATGTTTCCTTATAGAAGTAGGTTACTCTGAACAGACCTAACACACACTCACACACACACACACACACACACACACACACACACACACACAAACCCACACACATACATACACACATATTTGAATACACAGTACTAGTTTCTGCATGAACACTTCATGTTCCTTTGGTCCGCTAGGGTTGGAAAGGTATACATATTTGAGCACATTTTTAACCCCATCCCAACACCCACCCATGGAAGAGTCTCACGTATGTAATATTGTACGTTGAGAAACTTTGATTAATTAAGATTATCCCTGTAATTATAAGACAAAAATCCCTCACTCTATTCAATGACTGGCACCTGTGCCAGTGGAGCGCTAACAGCACCGTCCGAGTGTGATCATTGCCAGAGCAGCTGTCTGGCTTCTGTGCTAGTGGCACATAAATAGCACCATTTGAGTGGGATCGTTACCAGCGTCACCTTACTGGCACTTGTGTGCGTGTGTGTGTGTGTGTGTGTGTGTGCACGTGTGTGTGTGTGTGCATGTATACATACACACACACATACACATACCCACGCACACACACACACACACAAAGTGCTTCTTTCACTTTTTATCTATCATATCCAATCACAAGGCAGTGATCAGCCTAGGGCTATAGTAGAATATATTTGCCT
>NC_142935.1:62750691-62763191 GCF_046866305.1 Octopus bimaculoides
ATGACAACTTTCTCTGTCATGGTCAATGCAACGATCACATGCTACACACCTTCCTTCCAAGCACTGCTATAAACAGTGGAAGCGAGCTAGGATGTTAAAACTTCGTGCATATGCAGAGCAGAGTTGAAGTTCAATCTGTGTCAAACGGCTTCACTCTTCGTGTTTTAGCTTCATTACTATGGCAACAGTCCGGATAATTATTGATCAGACCTAGCATGTATGTATGTATGTATGTATGTATGTATGCATGTATATCAGTAGGTGTAATTCAACAATCAAAGTGGAGATGACAAGGTTAGTGATGTAAGAATTATGGAAGGGGAGCTGAAGGGGGGCAGAGAATGAGAGAAGGGGGCAATTAAGATGCTGAGTTAGCTGGAAGCATGTTGAGGGTATGTGTAGGGGGGAAATTAGGGTAAGAATGTCAGGAAGGGAAATCAAGATGTGACAATTAAAACTTATCAATAAAACAACAGAGAACCATAACGGCAGAGGATGTTTCAGATTAGGGAGAAGATGGGGCCGAAGATAAGGATAATGCAAGAAAGAAAGCTTATGAATGTAGTATCTACAACAATAGTATTACCATGGCAACAAGATGAATACAGGGCTTCAGTGAGTGTATGTCTAACGTGCATGTGTGTGTGTCTGTGTGTGCAATGCATGTGTGTGTGCGTGTGTGTGTGTGTGTGAGGTGAAAGAAGGAGAGGGAGGGAGAGACTGATCCCTGTTTTTAAGATCCCTTTGGTAAACACTAAACAGGAAGGGCTGCTTCTGCTGCTGATGATGATAGTAATGGTGGTGTTGGTGGTGGTGTTGGCGGCGGCGGCAGCGGTGGCGGCGGTGGTGGTGGTGAAGAGAAGGAGGAGGAGGAGGAGAATCTACACTCATATTTGCATAGACACATAAACATACTTTCAATCACAAACACATACACACACACGCACAAATATACACAAAAAGATAAATAAGGAAAGCAGAGATACATACATAATTGCACACACATACCACAGGCACACAGACACGTATAAAGGAAATAAAGGGTCAAGAAGGAGAGAGAGAGAGAGGGGGGAGCGGGGGGAACTAATAGGGAGAATAAGGTAGAGCTTCCATTAACCAGTAATTAATTAAGGTTGACAGCAAAAGAACAGTAATTTGCAATAAAGAATCCCGAAAAAAAATGATTCATGCCTCCCTCCCTCTTTCTCTCTCTCTCTCACTACTCCCATCACCCCTCCACATACCACCAACCAACCAACCAACCAACCAACAAACTAACTAACCAACCACCCAACTGGCCAACCAACCAGCCAACCAACCGACTGACAAACAGTCAAACCAACCAGCCAGATTGTTGACCAGTTAACATCTAAAATTGGAGAAAACAAGGAGGTTGTTTTTGAAAGCTTGCATGTGGATGTCTCAGGAAAGTCAATGCATGGCTAGTGTGTGGGGGGGGGGGGAGGTTGCATCGAATCAATGGTGGTGGGTGGGAACAGTGTTGCAGCTGTTTGAAGCTGTGTGAAGCATCAACTTCACAATTCATTGCCATTGCATCAATTTTTCCTTCTACACTACTTTCGTGTTGATGGGGTGGCTGAATGGATAACAAAAGTAAAGAAAGATAAAAAAAACCATGTTATATACATAGTGTGGGCCACATGAAAGCTGACATTCTTTGGGAGCATTGAAGATGCTTGACACACTTGGAGGGAATGGTATTGTTATATTGTTAGAAGCTACCAAAATTTTAGTGATCTCCTGCAGATATTTAATGAAGAGAATGTCTTATAGTGAAAGCTGTTTGGTAGATAGAAACTGAAAGAAGCCCGTCAGGAGTGGCTGTGTGATAAGAAATTTGCTTCCCAACCACATGATTCCAGGTTCCGTCCCACTGCATGGCACTTTGGGCAAATGTCATCTACTATAGCCTCAGGCTGACCAGCGCCTTGTGAGAAGATTTGTTAGATGGGAACTGAAAGAAATCCATTGTATATATGTGTGTATGTATATATATATATGTATATATATATATATATATATATATATATATATATATAGTTGAAATTTATAGAAAAACAAAAAACAAAGTCAAGTGTATGAACAACAAGCAGGTGTATTAGTTTGATGCTCGAGAAAGTGAGAAAGTCTTTTATGTTTCAAGCCTACATATATATAATGACAGATTGTTGGCATTGGTGGAATGGAGAGGGGAGGCTGCTATGCACGGGCAACTGCTGGTCTTCCACAAACAGCCTTGCTTGGACTTGTGCCTCAGAGAGTAACTTTCTAGGTGCAATTCCATGGTCATTCATGACTGAAGGGAGTCTTTACCCTTAGCCTTTAATGCAACACAGTCATCTAGAGGTTCTGAGGTCAATCCCAGGAAAGGCACTAGGGTGAATCACAAGACACCTAAAGAAAGCTGGAGTGTACACCCAGCCAAAATGTAGTTAACTACATTTTACTGAACTACTAAGTTATGGGGATGTAAACAGACCAACATCTGTTGTCAAGTGATGGTGGTGGGAACAAACACAGACACAAACGCACAAATACACACACACAAGTACGCATGCACACACACACACACACATACACACACACACATGCACATATACGATGAGCTTCTTTCAGATTCTGTCTACCAAATCCACTCACAAGGCTTTGGTCGACCCAAGGCTATAGTAGAAGACACTTGTTCATGGTGCCATGCAATGGGACTGAACCTGGAACCATGTAGTTGGGAAGCAAACTTCTTACCACACAGCCACGCAATCCAAATAATGTTGGTATCAAATTTGCAAGTTACTGAAGGCTTGGAAGCCCATACTATATGCCCTCTACAAAAATAAAGCTCACATCACATAACAATGCTGGAACAATTTTTTTAAGACAACTTGTCTTGCTTTATTCAATGTTATTTTCAAAGAAATCAAAGAAGTATATAACACCATAACATTCTGATGGCACCTGGATAACATCCTTTAAAAAATATTAGACAAGCCACTAACACGTGGATACATTTCAATAAACAACAACTCCCTATCCAAGTGGACTTGATGTATTAAAACATGAATTTAACAACTGCAGGTGATATTATTAAGACTTCGAGGTAGCAAAACGGCAGAATTTTAAGCACGTTGGACAAAATGCAAAGCAGTATTTCTTCTATCTTCACATTCTGAGTTCAACTTCCACTATACAGTATAGTAGGGTCAGTTGAGCACCGTTGTGAGAAAAACAGCACCATGATACAATTCACTCTGCCAGAAAGTTGGAAACGACATGCTGTACTACTTGGCATTCACGCCAGAAGCTACAATGCAAACATTTCAGAGTGTTTAGGTGTCAATCTGAGGACATGTACTGAGAATGATAAAAATCAAACGTCCAGTCAACATCATGGTATTTGAAGTGGTCACTAATGATGGTGACATTATGCCTCCATTCATCTTCCCACATGGCCTCAGACTCAACACAGAGACCTACATCAAGTGCCTGGAGGAGGTAGTGGCTGCCTTGGGTCTCAAGAGGGTGGCTGCTGGAAGTCCTATGTCTGGTAACAGGACTCTACCCCATGCCACGCAAGCAAGAGAACCCAGTCATTGCTGTCAGACAATTTCTGCAACCACATCACCTCTGACATCTGGCTGCTTAATTCCCCAGACTGCAACCCCTCTGATTATTATGTGTGGGGTTGAGCAAGAGACCAACAAGTTGAGTAAAAGACCAACAAAGCTCCTTGTAAGACCAAAGATGAACTGAAGGCAAGGATTATGGCAGCATTCACTAACTTAAACAAGGACACTGTCCAGAAGATTTGCAAGAGATTCTGAAGTCATCTGGAGGCTGTGGTTGAAGCCAATGGCAATTTTATTCAATAAATTTACTCTTTAGTATTTCAAGATATTTTTCTGTAATTTTGGTCAATATATATGTTAAAATGAGATGTCAGTGTTATTTTCCTTTTTGCGTAATTTAGACGACAGTTTATTCATCACACCCTGTATATAATATTGAAAGGTAGAGCAAAGTGTAAACAGTTTATTTAAAGAGACTGTGTAAATGGGGTGTATGTGTGTATATAGAAGGGGATATAATTCAAGTTCTCTCTCACTCTCTCTTTCTCTCTAAATATATAAAATATATATATTATATATGTGTGTGTGTATGTGTGTATGTGTGTGTATATATATATATATACACACATATACACATATATATACACATATGTATGTATATGTATGTATGTACATATATATATATATATATATATATATATATATATACTGGCACCATCAGTAAGTATATAAATTTGGTAAGGATGCAAGAAGCGGAATACAAAAAGTGCTTGGAATATGAAGGCAGTAAAGGTGAGGTGTAGTGTTGCATGATGCGGTGGTGAAGGAGTGGGTGGCAGCAAATAAAGATGGAGATGGATGAAGTGGGGGTGGAGGTGGATGGATGAGTTGGTGATGGTGATGGTGATGGTGGGGTGATGGTAAGGAGTAATGTTGATGTTCTTTAAATGAAGAAAACTGCAGTACTTAACGGGTGGTGGTGGAGGAGGGGTGGGGGGTCGGGTTTGGAGTTGGCGGTTGGGTAAGGTTAGTAGGTGGAGAAGCAGGAGATCCTTCAACTCTCAGAGTTGTGAAAGCCTGCAAGAAGATGAAGAAGGGGCTATATGCAATGAGGTGGGGGGAGGGGCAGCAGTGGAGAAGAGAACACATGGATGGTTGTGGTGGTGGTGGTGGTGGTGGTGGTGGTGGGATTCGTGCAGAAGGTAATGGTGGCAGTAACAGGAGGAACATTATGGTGGGTATGAGGTGTTAGACAGAAAGGGGTTTTCCAACAGACAGTGGTAGCAGTGTTGGGGTGGAGCGGGGTGGATGTTAATGTAGCAACAAGATGTGGTGGTGGGGGGGGGGGGGGGTAGTTGTGGTGATGGTGATGGTGATGGCAGTGATGGCCATGATCATGGTCGTCATTATTGATGTTGCGATGGTGACAGTAGTGGTGGTGGTGGTGGTGGTGGTGGTGGTAGTGGTGGTGGTTTATACATATGAGAGGAAAGTTTTCCGCAGTCAATGGTAGTGGTCGTGGTAAGCCCCCCCCCTACCTCTGTAGTAAGGGTGGCTGTGGTGGCAGTGACAGTCACGGTGGTGGTGGTGGTGGTGGTGGTGGTGGTGGTGGCAGCATTGGTGGTGTTTGTGCAGGGGGTGATGGCAGTGGCTGTGATAGGGCAGTCTTCTTCTTCTTCCTCTTCTTCTCCTTCTTCTTCTTCTTTTTCTTCTTCTTCTTCTTCTTCTTCTTCTTCTTCTTCTTCTTCTTCTTCTGCTTTGCTTGTGTCATTATCGTAAGAGCAGGGTGTCAGAGAGTATGAGAATGATAAGGGAAGAGCCATTTATGAAAGTGGAAGATGTGTGTGTGTGTGTGTGTGTGTGTGTGTGTGCATGTGTGTGCATGCATGTGTGTGTACATGCGTGTATGTGCATGTGTAAGTACATCTGTGTATTTATGTGCATGTGTACATGTGTGTATGTGTGTTTGTGTGTGTGTGTTTATGTGTGTTTGTGTGTGTGTTTGTGTGTGTGTGAGTGTGTGTGCATGTGTGTGCATGCATGTGTGTGTGTACATGCGTGTATGTACATGTGTACCTGTGTGTATGTGTGTTTGTGTGTATATCTGTGTATGTGAATATATGTGTACGTGTATATGTGTGTTTGTGTGTGTTTGTGTATGTGTTTGTGTGTGTGTGGGTGTGTGTGTGTGTGTGTGTATAAGGAACTAAGCATGTATATTTATATATGAAGTTGTAGGGTGTAGGGTCATATGGGTAGGTGGGTGCCCCCATGTTTTCGAAGTGGTGGGGCTTGGCTGGGGTGCGTGAAGAGAGAGAAAGAGAGAGCGAGAGAGAAAGAAGGAGGATGGGGAGAATACTGTTATGTGTACAGCAACTGTAAAAACGATGTACAATTTCTTGTTATGGGATTGTTCCCCTTTCTCCCTTAGAGTGAGCAATAAGTTTTGTGGCCAGAAGCAGCAGTAAGAGTAGCAGCAGCAGCAGCAACTACAATAATAGCTACTACAACAGTAGTAACAACAGTAGTAAATAAGAGTAGTAGTAGTAGTAATAGTAACAACAACCACAATAGTAGTGACAACAGCAGCAGCAGCAGCAGTTATTACAACAGCAACAACTGGTAACTGTAACAACAACAGTAACAACAACAACAACTACAACAACAACAACAACAGTAACAGTGGTGATGGTGTGAGTAAGAGGGATGAAAAAATAAAAAATACCCTCTTGTAAACCATCGTTTTTGTACAGGAGGTGCTCTGCTGATGGTGGGACTTTTATGACAATGGTAATGGTGGTGGTGGTGGTGGTGGTGGTGGTGGTGGTGGTGGTGGCGGTGGTGGTAGTGGTGGTGGTGATGATATGGTGGTGGTAGTGATGATGATAATAATGATGATGCTGACAATAGTGATGGTGGTGGTGGTGGGGATGATATGGTGGTGGTAGTGATGGTGATAATGATGATGATGCTGACAATGGTGATGGTGGTGGTGGGGATGATATGGTGGTGGTAGTGATGGTGATAATGATGATGATGCTGACAATGGTGATGGTGGTGGTGGGGATGATATGGTGGTGGTAGTGATGGTGATAATGATGATGATGCTGACAATGGTGATGATGGTGGTGGGGATGATATGGTGGTGGTAGTGATGGTGATAATGATGATGCTGACAATGGTGATGGTGGTGGTGGGGATGATATGGTGGTGGTAGTGATGGTGATAATGATGATGATGCTGACAATAGTGATAGTGGTGGTGGGGATGATATGGTGGTGGTAGCGATGGTGATAATGATGATGCTGACAATGGTGATGGTGGTGGTGGGGATGATATGGTGGTGGTAGTGATGGTGATAATGATGATGATGCTGACAATGGTGATGATGGTGGTGGTGGTGGTGTCATTGGCAGTAGTGCTGTTAGTGTGTTCGTGTATGGCAACGATAGGAGTGGTGGTGATAGTGTCGCTGGTGATTGTAGTGGTAGTGGTGGTAGTGGTGATGATGATGATGATGATGCTGACAATGGTGGTGGTGGTGGTGGTGGTAGTGGAAGCACCAGGTCTGAGGGAAAAGGTAGCAAGCAATTCTGGGTGAGGCAGAAAGGCAAAGATGGTTACTATAGCAGTGATTACAGGTGAGGTAGGTAAAACGTGAGAGAGAGAGGTGAGAAAGCACAGTGTTACAAGCCAATAAGTAAATGATAGAGAGGAGGAGGAGGAGGAAAAGAGGGAAGGTGTGTTGATGTCTGGGATTGCAGAGTAATTGTAGAAGTAAAGAGAGAGTGACAGATAGAAAGAGAGAGACGTCTACAGATATATAGAAAAAGTGACAGAGGGAAAGAGATAGCGATAGAGAGAGAGAGAGAGAGAGAGAGAGAGAGAGAATGTATAGACATATGGTAAGATGCAAAAGTAAGATATATACATATACACATATATATATATATATATATATGTATATATATATTTATATATATATATATAATTTATATATATATATTTATATGAATATAAATATATATATATATATATATATATATATATATATTTATATATATATTTATATATATATTTATATATATATATATACACACACACACACACACATGTACACACACATACACACACACAAACACACGCGCACACACACATACACACACATAAGTGGAAGCGGAGAGAGAAAGAGAAAGATACATAACGGGGAAAGATGTAGAGATAGTCAGGGTGAGAAGAACAAAATGAAAGAAAATGTAAAAAAGAAACAAAACAAAAAAAACATGGAATATGAAAGAAATAAAAAGAATGAGAGGGGAGGGGGTGAAATAATATATAAAGTGTTATCAGGAAGTTTCCAGACTGTAATTGCTGAGATTGTGTTACTCAATGGAAAAGACGTACACAGGTGATGATCATTGGTAACCAAACTTTTAGATTGGTTTGCCATTATTTTGTGGCCAACTATTTGTGTTCTTTCGTTTTGGGATTTGGTTTGCAAGATTTTTTATGTGATTTCGTGTGTTGAAGCATATTCTGTTGTGTCTGGGGAGAGTCATTTTCTTATTGTGCCTTAAAATTTAACACACTCACCGTTAAAAGAGAGTCAATATTATTGAAAGGGTTGCAAGACGCAATGAAAATTTTAGGAAAATAAAAATAAGAAATAAGTGGAAATTTTAACGGTGAGTGTGTTAAATTCTAAGGCACAATAAGAAAATGACTCTCCCCAGACACAACAGAATATTTGTGTTCTGTTATTGTGTAAGGATTTATAACGTTGTAGAAGAACATCTCCTGGATTTTTAAGATGGTTGACAAATTCAAACTACACGTCAACATCAAATTTTAGATGAAGCTTGACATATTTGCTACTGAGAACCTTGAAGTGCTACTGAGAACCTTGAAATGTTACTGAGACCCTTGAAATGCTTCATCAGGCTTTTGGTAATCATTCTTTAGATCAATCCCACGTTTTTTAAGTGGCAAGCAAATTTTAAGGCTGGCTGAGTGTTCGAGGTGACCATCACTAGTAAAATACCAGAAATAGGGTTGGGGGAAGCAAGGTGTGGCTGTGTGGTGAAGAAACTCACTTTGCAACCAAGTTCAGTCCCAGTGTGTGGCACCTAGGGTAACTGTCTTCTACTTTAACCTCAGACAGGTCAATACTTTGAGAATGATTTTGGTAGATGGAGACTGTGTGGAAGCCTGTCATATATTAGTGTGTGTGTGTGTGTGTGTGTGTGTGTGTGTGTGTGTGTGTGTGTGTGTGTGTGTGTGTGTGTGAGTGTGTCTTTGGATCTATACTGGTTTGTTTATGTCCCCATAACTTGGTGGTTCAGTAGAAAGCAATCAAGAGAAGATATAACACACTTAAAAATAAGTTACCGGGGTTGATATGTTCAACTAAAAATCCTTCAAGGTGATGCCCCAGCATGGTCACTGAGACCAGTCAAAGATGAGGACCTCTACTGAATAATCTGTCTGCTCTCTCATGTGACTAGAATCAGTTGAGGAATATGCTTGGAGATTTTTATAGAAAACCTGAACGTGCAGCATGTGATTTTGAGATTTTTAACAAAAGGCGCGGGAGTGGCTGTGTGGTAAGTAGCTTGCTTACCAACCACATGGTTTTGGGTTCAGTCCCACTGCGTGGCACCTTGGGCAAGTGTCTTCTACTATAGCCTTGGGCCGACCAAAGCCTTGTGAGTGGATTTGGTAGATGGAAACTGAAAGAAGCCCATCGTATATATGTATATATATATATATATATATATGTGTGTGTGTGTGTGTGTGTGTGTGTATATGTTTGTGTGTCTGTGTTTGTCCCCCCAACATCGCCTGACAACTGATGCTGGTGTGTTTACGTCCCTGTAACTTAGCAGTTCAGCAAAAGATACCGATAGAATAAGTTCTAGGCTTCCAAAGAATAAGTCCTGGGGTCGATTTGCTCGAGTAAAGGCGGTGCTCCAGCATGGCCACAGTCAAATGACTGAAACAAATAAAAGAGTAAAAGACCAAAATGGTTATCATTCTATATACACCATCCATTCACATTCTTGGTTGATCTATAGCCTAATGATATTGCCATGTTTCTGGAAATATAACTGGATCTGAATGGTCACAGCTTTGAGACTGGAAGTGAAATTCAAATAGAATTACAGTCAGTATTGAATTTCCCCCATCCCACCCATCCACCCACAACAAAAGGATTTCTACAGTGAGTTTATGGAGTAAAAGATGCATTGGGGGATTATTATTTTAGAAGAATGATGCCAAAATATGAATGATATTTGAAATACACTATTTGCTAGAATACTAGGGTATTCTCTTTTTTAAAGCCTGATCTAGGAATCTTTGTTTGTACCACCTTAAATTGTTGTTGTTGTTGTTGTTGTTGGCACTCCGTCGCTTACGACGTCGAGGGTTCCAGTTGATCCGATCAACAGAACAGCCTGCTTGTGGAATTAACGTGCAAGTGGATGAGCACTCCGCAGACACGTGTACCCTTAACGTAGTTCTCGGGGATATTCAGCGTAACACAGTGTATGAGAAGGCTGGCTCTTTGAATTACAGGCACAACAGAAACAGGAAGTAAGAGTGAGAGAAAGTTGTGGTGAAAGAGTACAGCAGGGTTCGCCACCATCCCTTGCCAGAGCCTCGTGGAGCTTTAAGTATTTTCATTCAATAAACACTCACAACACTGCCCTAACCACTGGGCCATTGCACCTCCACACCACCTTAAATTAAGTGTTAAAGATTAACAACAGAGAGTAATTGAGAGAAGAGAAGAAATGAAAAAAGAAAGATAATTCGATATGAATGAGGATGAGTGAGGAATGAAAGTTGGTATTGAATTGAAGTAAAACGAAGTGAATGGATATCTGTTAGTTTCAATGATGAGGATTTAGTCATTCAAATAACTGAGTTAGCTCTACCCATTGAAATAGCCTGAGAGTGGCAGACATGTGTATCCTTAATGACTGAATGAGACAACAGGGTGTGATTGTTTTTGAAGGTGTCATTCTGGTACAGCTGACTAGATGTTGAACGTGTTTTGATGACAGTACTGAGGCAAACACGCACATGCATGAGTTGAAATATACACTTGCAGATGGAGGTGTGGGGCGAGAGAGAAATATTACAATTTATTAAATGAACACAAAGGACATACACATTTCCTTCCTCATATACATAAAGAGAAATATGCTCATATACACAAAGAGAGAGAGAGAGAGAGAGAAAGAAAGAGTAATAGAGAGAACTCAGCAATGCCAAATAAACAGTGCCATAACAGCTGTGCCAAAAGGTCCCATACCCACTTAATGATATGTGCAGAATCAGCATGACTGTATCTTTGAATTACATGTAGAATCCATCTAACAAACTTCCACACAGTTTCCATTGACTCAATTTCACTTCTCACAATGGATTAGGGTGACCCAAAGGGCAATGAAAAAAAAAAAAAACACTTGCACTAGATACCACAGAGTGGGATCAAACCCAAGTCCTCCTGTTCACAAAATGAACTTCTTAACTCTCTGGCCATGCTGCATCCTGAACTATCCGATGTGATAATGACTAAAGTATCAATATGATGTGATGCTTTAGTCATTTGGTGTTTTAGTCATTATTAAATGGGTTATAAATAAATATCTGGATTAAAAGCTACATATGTGTACTCTTGCTATGAAATTAAGCCCCATGGGGGCCTTTCCAGCAGCTTGGGATGTGGATTACACTAACTAGATCAATTTAGTATTAACAGTTTAATATTATTTAACAATTTATTAAGATCCATTTAGTGCTCCTTCTCAAGTTCTGAGTATAAATAACAGAAAGATATTTATTCAACTCATTTGATACCAACCTCTCTGAGACTGACTCAGGTTCTATGATACAATGGTAAAACACTTGACGCGTAATCACAGAGATGTGAGTTCAAGTCTCATGGCTGGCCGGTAATGTATTTTTCTGAAATATATGGATAATTTATCCTGATCACGCTATTTATAGCATTAACACGCGTTTGAGAAATAAATTTATTTCCGTATCTTAAAATATAAATGTTTAAACTAAAACTTTCCAACATAATTTTATATAGGAAGAATTACATTTTCTTCTTTTTTTAATGTTAACCTACATTTATTATGATGAACCATACCCTGACTGAATCCAGAAAGTGAGAACTTGTGTAGAAGATCAAAGAAATAGTGGCCAGACAGGTTGGCCGAGGACATGTGTGACAAATATAAAAACCTGAAGTTACTAAGGCTCACACAAAATGGCACAGGAAATACAGACAAAATAATAAGGGAGTGATTTGAATTAGATTTGGCTGCTGTTTCTAGAAGCCTGGGTGACTATATACTGGCTCCTTTATTGGTTCATTAGCTGACAGGTTGCATAAAGGGGTAACTGATAGTAACATGTATTCTAGCTGTGGTCATCCTATCCTAGCTGACCTGTTTATTCTAGCAATAATTATTATGTTCCAAATTTGGCCAACCTGTTCTAGCAGTGACTATCTTAATCAGACTGTGATCAACCTATTTTAGCTGTGGCTTTCCTGTTCTATTTATGACCAGTGTGTGTGAGTGGAGGCGCAATGGCCCAGTGGTTAGGGCAGCAGACTCGCGGTCATAGGATCGAGTTTCGATTCCTAGACTGGGCATTGTGAGTGTTTATTGAGCGAAAACACCTAAAGCTCCACGAGGCTCCGGCAGGGGATGGTGGCGAACCCTGCTGTACTCTTCCACCACAATTTTCTCTCACTCTTACTTCCTGTTTCTGTTGTGCCTGTAATTCAAAGGGTCAGCCTTGTCACACTGTGTCACGCTGAATATCCCCGAGAACTACGTTAAGGGTACATGTGTCAGTGGAGTGCTCAGCCACTTGCACGTTAATTTCACAAGC
>NC_142935.1:62768191-62785691 GCF_046866305.1 Octopus bimaculoides
CGGTATTAACTGCGGTACAAATACCCTAAATAACAACATCAACATATATGGGCATCAGTGGCAGCTCATGTACAGGCACTGCGGAACTGCAGCATCCCCGATTTCCACCCGATATTATTGATAACATTCAATATAAGTCCTTTTCCCTTAAATTCTTTCTTTATACTTTACATTATATAATCCTTAAGCTTAATGTCAGTAGCCATCCCCCACTTTACGAAAAAAATGCAAAAATCCTTGCATAGAACTGTGCACTTCACAGTTCCAGCGATGCAGTGTTTGGCTGTTGTGCGCATGCTCACATGTCCAAGGCAGGAAGCCTTATGCCGGGGAGAGAGAGAGCACTATCGTTCACACTGTGCCAACCTTTGTGTGCTGGTGAAAGGTAGTGCTTCTTTTTGATTCCGCATGTGTTGTGCTTAAAAATATGTTTATATCCTTGAATGATAAAGTGTTGAATTAGATCATTATCCTGCTTCCAGCTTCAGTGTTGCTACCAGGATTTGCAAAATAGGGCAGATTTTCCCCCCTTATTTTGTGATTTAGTGGGGATTTTTGAAAAACAAGGGGGAATTCACAGCGATGTTAGGTGAACAAATTAAAAACACTAACTGTAAGTGGCTAAAACGTGAACCAATGAAATATATGTATAAATATTCTTTTTATATGTTTATTTCATTTTATAATAATATTAAAACAATGGCTAAAAATTTTCTGAAGCAGGACCCCCACTAATTTTATCTATGAGCCACCACTGATGGGTATACATGAAAATTGTCTCAAAAACCTCTAAAATCTATAACTAAGCTTTCATGCAGCTCTCGTTACATACAAAACCGATTGCAGTCTTTGGGAAGATTGTCACAACACAAACATACATATATGAAAATATCCAGTTAGGTGCCATACTTAAATGTATAGATACCATTGACAAGTAAAATACTATAGTTTTCCAACAGGGTATATACGTTAATTATAATGATACATAGATAGCTATTTTGATTGAATGCTACTTCAAAGTATTTTGTTTAATACTTGGATGACTCTAAACGTAAATGTTGTGCACTCTTGTGGGGCTTTTTGAAAAAAAAATAAAGTATTAATATATAATATATATGTAAAGAAAGACAGGATGACATATATATATATATATACTCCGTGTTTTTCTCCTTGTTTTCTCTGTAGTCTTTCTGTTGAAGAGCGTAGCTCAAAACATTAAAGACTTTCTCTATTCCCGAGCGTTAAACTAATACATCCTTTTGTTGTTTACACCACCTGTCCTCGTCTGTTGTTTTTTTCGTAAATTCTCCCATATATATATATATATATATATATATATATATATATATATGTATGTATGTATATGTATATGTATACACATACATGCACATGCACATACACACGCATACACACATACACACAACAAGGTTTTTGGCATTATACTGTGATTGAGAAGACCTGTCAAGCCAAGTGAGATTGTAGTCATGGGCGATACCGGTGCTACTTAACTGGCACCTGTGTCGGTGGCACATAAAGAGCTCCCACAAAACTCTTGAAGTGGTTGGCATTAGGAAGGGCATCCAGCCATAGAAACCACAGTCAAACCTTCCATCCCATGCCAGCATGGAAAATGGACGCTAAATGATGATGATGGTGATATTTGTGTGTGTGTGTGTGTGTGTGTGTGTGTGTGTGTGTGTGTGTGTGCGTGCACGCATATACATATATATATGCACACATATACATATATATATGCACACATATACATGTATAATATGTATTCATACAGTGTCAGACAGCTAAACTGGGACTATTCTTAAAATGTTATGTTTATAAGTATTATGAATTAAGAAAAAATTAATTTTTTTGGCATGTATTAAGGCTAAGATATTAAATTTATGTTGCTTTCTTTTTTTTTTGGCATATTTTTGTTAAAGTTTATGACAGAATGTACTAAATTTATGGAATCACAGTGAGGAAATTTTATTACTGGAATAAGCCATACTGGTTATTGTCCTCATTATGTCATTACTGATACAGGATATGGAAAGCAACAGTTTACCATATTCTGGTAAAGCTTAAAGCTATAGCTTTTCTTTTGTTTGTTTCAAGCTGCTGACACCAATCACAAGTATACTTGTACCTTTCTGGCTGATTTGAAATGATCTATCACAGCAAATTCATCAATGTGTATGGCCAAATTTGTGAAAAAAATAAATGACCATGATGTCAGTAGGGGAGGGGGAGGGGGAGGAGGGGGAGGGGGAGGGGGAGGGGAGGGGGATGAGGAGGGGGGGGAGGAAAGGCAAATAAGGAGAAGTGGAGGGGAGAAGGAGAAGGAGGAGGTGAGGAGGAGGAGGAGGAGGAGGAGGAGGGGAGGAGAAGGAGGAGAAGGAGGAGGAGGAGTAGAAGGAGGAGGAGGAAAGGCAAAGAAGAAGAAGAAGAAGAAAGAAGACAAGGAATCGTAGCAGCAGCAGCAGTAGCAGCAACAGTAGCAGCAACAGTAGTAGCAGCAGAGGGAGAAAAATGATACATCATTTCAGCTTCAATATTTTTACATCTTAATCCCCAACAAATATCATATCAATATCGCAAGTACTCCTGTGCACTCGTCTCGCTACTCTTTAGGACTACACTCATTTGGGAGGAAGTGCACATTAGAGGCAGGCGTATCACTCATGGTTTGCAAACAAACATACTGCAAGTGTGTATATTTGGATAGCTAAATAAATACATATATCAGTTTCTGAGATAAAAGTAGTGTGTATAATGAGGGCTCTTTCGCTCTCTCTCTCTCTCCTTCTCTCTATCTCTCTCTGTATGTGTGTGTGCGTACGTGTGCGTTTGTGTGTTAGTGCGTGTGTTAGTGTGTGTGTGTGTGTGTGTACATGTGTGTACCTGTGCAAGTATGTGTGTGTATATATATGTGTGTGTGTGTGTATATATATATATATATATATATATATATATATCATCATCATCATCATCATCGTTTAACGTCCGCTTTCCATGCTAGCATGGGTTGGACGATTTGACTGAGGACTGGTGCAACCGGATGGCTACACCAGGCTCCAATCTAATTTGGCAGAGTTTCTACAGCTGGATGCCCTTCCTAACGCCAACCACTCAGAGAGTGTAGTGGGTGCTTTTACGTGTCACCCGCACGAAAACGGCCACACTCGAAACGGTGTCTTTTATGTGCCACCTGCACAAGAGCCAGTCCGGGGGCATATATACATATGTATATATATATGTGTGTGTGTGTGTGTGTGTGTGTATGCTGTTGATGCAAATGGTTTTTTTATACGGCGCCATTTTTACAATCCTGTAAATAACAATAATAGTATTATTATATAAGCTTAAAGCTTATGGCGATCTCTGTGCAATGAAGAAGGAAAATAGTCTAATAAAGGGCCATATAAGCCCTTGATATATGTATATGTGTGTGTATGTGTATATATATAAAGAGACGATATATGTGTGTGTGTGTGTGTATGTATGAACAGGGCATTGCTTCCATTTTTATATTGCAACCAAGTTCAATGATATACTGTATCGGATATTATATGTTTTACCATTTTCATTAATTATGTAAGTATGCATATGTATATGTATATGTATATATGTGTGTGTGTATGTATGTATGTATATATGTATATATATATATATATATATATATATATATATATATATATATATATATATATATATATATATATATGTATATATATGTATATATATGTATATATATATATATATATGTATGTTTGTATATATATATATATATATATATATATATATACACATATATATGTGTGTGTGTTCATATATGTGTGTATACACACACATGCATATACACAACACACACATATACACACACTCACACACATACAAAGTAGGGTGTGGTTTGAAGAAGGATTACCTACTATCCGTATCATGTCTAGCTACCATGTAGTCACTGTTTTGTGGGTTAACTCATTCCATATATATATATAGCAACGGTGGCTAAACTGTGGCTTGCAAACCACATGTGGCTCTTGAAGCTATCATAAGCAACTCACAAGACAATATTGGGCGTCAGTGCCATTTTTATGAAGACAGTATGAGCTGAAGAAACAGAAACAATGGAAACCGAGAAACATATAGTATGCAGTCCTCTTCATGTGTGTGTGTGTCTGTGTGTGTGTGTGTGTAGTGTGTGTATTCCTATTTATAATTCTAAAATAAAATTACTTTTGAATGTAAAACTATATAGTTTAATTAAGTTATTACTAATAGAAATGTTTCTTTATCTGCCACAAAAATTCACTATTTAATACTACATACTTTGAAACCACTGTACTCAACTCACACGATGAACCAAAAAATATTTTAGAAGCTTGGAAAACCAAAGAAGCATTACATCCTGATACAGACAGCTGAACTGGAATTTCAAAGTCAATGTAAACCTTTCCTTTAACCTTTTAGCACTTAATCCAGCCATATCCAGCCCAAATATTCTACCTGTTTTATGTTCAAACTAGCCAGAACTGGCCTCTCAAACCTACCCTATAAGGCCGCTATAAGAATAAACAATCAAAATCTCAAAACCATGAGATAATGCAGGATTAATTCAAAATAATGTGAACAAATAAACATTACATTTGACAAGATAATCTGAATACTAAAGAGTTAAAGCAAAATATATAAGATACTCTACATGTTAAAATAAAATAAAATAAAATAAAATAAAATAAAATAAATACTTAACTCAATACATACCTAAAAGTATAGAGTGATCCTTCAAGTAATGTCTGACTATTTTTATATATTAAAACTATACATATAAATAGACATTAAGTAGAGGTATATATAGGTAGTTATTTAAACAGACAAATAGACAGGCTAAGTTTGATAAAATTTACCCAAGATGTCATACAGTGGGACTAAATTCAACCTCCTTGGTCAGAAAGCAAACTTCATAAAAGTTATGTCCACACTGGCTCAGTAGTTGGTTCCAACAGTCTACTCCTATGTCCGGTATGGTATGATGCAGGTCATCAAATAATAGGATAGGCTAGTGTGTGTGATACAAGCCATGTAGTAGTATTTATAAAATACAGTAAACAAGTATGGTATTCAATACTTTATAATTATCATATATGTTTCATCAAGTTTACTGAAACACACGAATGCTTTATAAGCATTGAATGACATACATACATGCATGCATGCATACATACATACATACATACATACATACATACATACATACATACATACATACAAATCAACAAACAAAAATACCCTGCTGTTGATGTTGAAATTCCAATGAAGGAACCTTGAATCTAGGTTAGAAACCGGTTCTTTCTCTGTTGGCAAGAAATCTTGAAATAAATTGAATAATAACATACATATGTGTATGCATATGGTGATTTCTTTGACCCTTTTCCTTATTTAAGTCATTAGACTGTGACAATGATGAGGACATTGACTCGAAGGGTTTTTTTCTATTCAGTCTTGTCAACTGCAGCAACAGTCTTTAATTCTCACACTTAATTTGGCAATTTCTGTTAAGTGCATTGCTTGGTACACAAACACAAACACATACATAGCTTTTTCAAATGATGTCAGGCTTAAGGACATAGAGACAGACATATATAAACATACACACACACATACACACACACATGCATGTATATCTAGGTAAATAAATATACAAGGGTATACTGAAAAGTTCCTGGCTTTAAGGGTGTCGTGAAAGGCCTGTTTGGAGGCCCAGCCTTCAGAGTCCTTTCTACAGGGCTTAGAAAAACTGAAGGACTACTGCAATAAGTGTGTGAATCTGAGAGGGGAATATGTTGAATAAAATCATAATTAACTGATCCTCCTGTATTTTCTTTTACACAAAACCTGGAGCTTTTCACCCCCCCCCCCCCGCATATATACGTATGCACAGATAGATACTCACATACCCACAAATATATATAAATATACTAATATAAATATACACATTTAAATGTGTGTGTGTGTGTGTGTGTGTGTGTGTGTGTGTGTGTGTATACATAGTGAGTGAAAGAGAGAGGGAGAGAGGTGCAGATGGAGGGAGGAAAAGATGCAGACAGTCTGAATATGTTATATAAATGTGTGTATATAATCTTTTGACATGACCTTTTAAGTTTTTTTTCTTCTAATATCAAATGTTATTATGAAGTGTGTAACAATAGGAGGTTTATCTCATCTGCTTAACATGATTGCATATTAGACAAATAATAGTAGAGTAACTTTAGAACTCTTAATTTTCTCACACTCCTTATCTATTCCAACAGTCTCTTAACTTCTAACCTCTGCCTTTGGATATATATATTCAGCCATACATACATTCATACATACATACTTACATACATACATACGTACATACATATATGCATACATACATACATACATACATACATACATACACAAGCATGTAACTATGTATGTGTGAGTAGAAGGTGTGTATCTATGATGATGATGATCATCATCATCATCGTTTAACGTCCGCTTTCAATGCTAGCATGGGTTGGACGATTTGACTGAGGACTGGTTAACCAGATGGCTACACCAGGCTCCAATCTGATTTGGCAGAATTTCTACAGCTGGATGCCCTTCCTAATGCCAATATATATATGCATACATATATATATACATATATATACATGCATATATATACATACACATATATATATGCATATATACATACATACATACATACATACATACATACATATATATATATATATATATATATATATATATATATATATATATATATATATATATATATATAAATTTAAGGAATGGAGTGAACGCATGTTATAACTGCATACTTTATTCCAACATAATGTCTTACGTTTGAGATGATCCCCATGCATTTCCCTGAGGAGAAGTTTACATTTTTAACATCGACGATTCCTATGGATCGCATAAATTGTAATTCTTCGAAACATATGTCGGAATAAAGTATGCAGTTATAACATGCGTTCACTCCATTCCTTAAATTTATATATACTCAAATACCCAAAATATCAAGGAGTTTCTGCCTCAAAAACAGGAATTACACCACAGTTATTTTGTGATCTTTGCTACCCTGGTTTCTATTAACCCATTTATTCTATCCGAATTATTATTAATTAGGATAAAATAAATACACATAATTTAAATATATATATATATATATATATATATATATATATATATATATATATATATATATATATATACATACATACATACATATACATACATCAGCACTGTAACTTAGCGGGTTGGCATTAGAGAATGATAGAGTAAGTACTAGGCTTACAAAGAATAAGTTCTATGGTCAATTGTTCGACTAAAGGTGGTGCTCCAGTATAGCCACAGTCAAATGATTGAAACAAGTAAAAGAATAAAAGAACACACACACACACACACACACACACACATAGAAAGACAACTGAGAAGCATAAGCCAGAAGAAGCAGTGTGTCAGCCACAGACTGAAAGACAAGCCTTACCATGTTGCTCTTTCCATCCCAACATATGTATTACAAACATGAAAAATCCTTAAAGCCAAAGACATATTCAAACTAAAAATTTTGGAAATATCGTGTTTGCGTTCTATGCTAATGACATCATCATCATCATCGTCGTTTAATGTTCGCTTTCCATGCTAGCATGGTTTGGACGATTTGACTGAGGACTGGTGAAACCGGATGGCTACACCAGGCTCCAATCTGATTTGGCAGAGTTTCTACAGCTGGATGCCCTTCCTAACACCAACCACTCCGAGAATGTAGTGGGTGCTTTTACGTGCCACCAGCACAAAGGCCAGTCAGGCAGTACTGGCAACGGCCACGCTCAAAATGGTGTTTTTTACATGCCACCTGCACAGGAGCCAGTTCGGCGGCACTGGCAACGATCTCGCTCGAATGTCTTTACACGTGCCATCCGGCATTATCAAAGAAAAGTTATTCTCAAGACTTAGGCGGTTATCATCATCATCATTTAACATCCACTTTTCCATGCTTGCATGGTTCAGATGGAATTCGTGGAGGCAAAATTTTCAGTGACCAGATGCCCTTCCTGTCATCAAATCTCACCTGTTTCCAAGCAAGGTAATATTTCCTATGGTCAGACATTCTTTCCATGAAAGACTGGAAACGAACAGCATCGCTTGTATGGTAGTCATACATGTTTACAACCATTACATGATGCCAAGACAAGGACGCACACGCATACAAACACACACACACACACACACACAGAAACATACATTTTGCAACTGTTGCACAAAAGAAATTAGTGAGTACACAAGTAATTAATATGAGCAGAAAAAGTTAGTTACTGAAAATATTGTAGCAATTAATAATTATAATTGCTAAGGTAATTATACATTCAGTACACACGTACTTTTGAAACAGGAAAGAAAATTGCACAACTTGAGATTTCTAAGCATACTCAACACCATCATCATCATCACCATCATCCTCATCATCATCACCACTACCACCACCACCACCACTGCCACCACCACCACCACCACCACCACCACCACCACAACCACCATCCTACCACCCCCACCGCCATCACCACCACCACCACCACCATCATCATCATCATCATCATCATCATCATCATCATCACAACCACCACCACCACCTCCTCCTCCAACAACAAAAACACTACCACCATCAACAACAACACTATGATGGTGGTAAGTGTGGAATCTTGTTTTATGATATAATACAAATCAATGTTTTGTCTAACTCTTTTATTACCATATTTCTGTTGAAATATGTTGCTGTTTTAATTTTGAAAATTTTAGTAAAATTAATTTCATCATAATTAAACTGGTGCTTAGAACCAAAATTAACATGAAACATTAATAGAAGGTTTCAATTTAAATCACTTTAAAACAGAGAGTTTGTAACATAGAACAAGGTGCAATCTCAGGTGGTAGGTATCAAAACGGTTAAGTACATGAATCATTAATTAATAAGTGATATTGCTAGTAATATAAGAGAGAGAAGTCATCTAGAAATGATTTTAATTATTATAAAGAAGAAAAAGTTTAGGAAGGTATAACAATGCAATATAGAACAAAAAATGGACTGTATACCTGTTGTAACTTGGTAAACTGTAGGACTACAGTTTACCAAGTTACAACAGGTATACAGTTCATTTTTTGTTCTATATTGCATTGTTATACCTTCCTAAACTTTTTATTCTTTACAAACAATACACAATGCTTCAAGCGAACTACAATACTCTCCTATCTTTTAATTATTATACTATTGTTTAAAAGAAATATAACAATTGCATTTTAAAATAGCATAGTCAGTCTCTTTAGCCATGTCAGAGACAACCTCTTTGATGCAAATGGACACAGAACAATGACAGTCTAGAGCAGGGGTTCTCAACATTTTTAACTATGGATCCCCTTTCATTACTATTATATTCGAATGGACCCCCATAGTCATCCGATGTTTAAAAACTAGTTTTATAGAAATTTCTTTCAAAATTCCTATTTTGTTCTTCACACGTTAACTTGTGTAGGTGGTTGAACTATATAAAATTTTTTATTTTTCTACTCTAGGCACATGACCCGAAATTTGGGGGGAGGGGGGGGCAGTCGATTAGATCAACCCCAGTACACAACTGGTATTTAATTTATCGACCACAAAAGGATGAAAGGCAGAGTTGACCTCAGCAGAATTTGAACTCAGAACGTAAAGCCAGATGAAATACCGCTAAGCATTTCGCCCGGCATGCTAACATTTCTTATTTCTTTACTGCCCACAAGGGGCTACATTAGAGGGGACAAACAAGGACAGACAAATGGATTAAGTCGATTATATTGACCCTGGTGCATAACTGGTACTTATTTAATCGACCCCAAAAGGATGAAAGGCAAAGCTGACCTCAGCGGAATTTGAACTCAGAACGTAGCAGCAGACGAAATACCGCTAGGCATTTTGCCTGACATGCTAACATTTCTGCCAGCTCGCCGCCTTTATTGAAATATGTAAAATGTCAGAAAAGAAACCTAGTCATTCCTTGCAATACACACCAATACAGACATCTAAAGCAAATTTTTTCAGGGGCCCTTAAAATGCTATTGTGGATATTCAATTTACTATTTTGTTGCATGGACTCCACAAAATCTTATATGGATCCTCAGGGGCAATATAGACTCCTGTTGAGAACCACTGGTCTTGGGTAAAGAGGACTCTTCTGTCTTGCTGAAGACAAGATGACCGTTCTAGTGCTGGCACTATAATGAAATGCACCTAGTACACTCTATTAAGCAGTTGGTGATAGGAAAATTATAAAACTGTAGAAACCAAGGCAAAAAATAAAGGGCATGAACAAGACGTAGTTCTGCCCCATCTAAGAGGACTGTAATTCTGAATATAAACTGACATAGACTATAACAACCTGTGCAGCCCTTCTCAGCCAGCTTGAAAAGCTGAAGCAAAAATGATGATGTACAGTCATAGTGACACACTTGTAGACCAATTAGTGTAACTAAATGATTAATTAACATTATACTATCTACATAAATATGTCAGGAAATGTAAGAGGAAAATAAATAGAACATACATGTATTAGCTGTTCATACTCATTATATATTATCATTATGTATAATATATTATATATTATTATGTATTATACATTATACATCAGTTCCACACACTCGTAATATATAGTATATTATATATCAGGTTCACTGATGCATTAATTTTCATTATTCAATACACTATGCATTATACATCATGTCCATACACTCATTACATACCATTATACATTGTATATTATACATCAGGTGCATGCATTCATTGTACATCAGCTCTAAACATTCAATTAACTGGCCATCTTGCTACAGAATCACTCACTTAGAACTAACAACAACAGCAGCAGCAGTAGCAGCAGTAGCAGCAGTGACAGTAACAAGCTTTGCATAATTATAAAGTGACAAGAAACATTTCTACATAGCTTATTATTTACATTGCAAGAAAGAGCAGCAAAACACCCCTCAAATCACACTTTACCTTCTGACTGGCCCTCATGTCAGTGGTATGTAAAAGCACCCACTACACTCTTGGAGTGGTTGGCGTTAAGACGGGCATCCAGCTGTAGAAACTCTGCCAGATCAGATTGGAGCCTGGTGCAGCCATCTGGCTCACCAGTCCTCAATCAAACCGTCCAACCCATGCCAGCATGGAAAGCGGATGTTAAACAACGACGATGATAATGATGACGATGACGATGACAATGATGATGAAAATCATAATTAACTGATTCTCCTTTATTTTCTTTTACTAAAAGCCAGGAACTTTTCAGCACCCCCTCATATATATATATGCATATCTATATATTCACACATGAGGGGGTACTGAAAAGTTCCTGGCTTTAAGGGTATTACAAAAGACCTGGCTGGAAGCCCCAACTTTCCAAGTTCTTTTTACAGAGCTTAAGAAAAACTGAAGGACCAATGCAATAAATATGTGAATCTAAGAGGGGAATATGTTGAATAAAATCATAATTAACTGATCCTCCTCTATTATCTCTTACCCAAAGTCAGGAACTTTTCAGCACATACTCGTAAAAGCTAAAAAATATATTGTAGTCGATTGCATGCATTCCTCCTCTCTATAATTATCTCTATAATGTGACAAACATCCACAGTCATCTGTATAATAACTACATTTAAAGCTGTTTCTCATTAATGAGTACCACAGGCACACATTTTACGGTAAGACACACTTTACACATTTACATTATCACACCCTCTGCTGTCGTACCCTTGCTCCTTTCATTCATCCACCCTGGCCTGTCATCTCTCTCTCTCTCCCACTCGCGTTCTTTCTCTCAGTCATATTACCTGTGCAAAAATATCCAGTAAATTACTGCCTACTCTTTTGTATTTACAGAGTGCAAGTCATACGGCTCCTCTTTTGGTGCTTCAATAGAACCTCCCTCCTCTATGAACCGCATACAGTAATTGGTAAGTGAACAGAGTCGTGTTGAGAGGTCACTTAGTCCAGTTTCACCAAGGTAGGATGCAAGCAATTGACTACAACTACAATATATATATATATATATATATATATATATATATATGTATGTATGTATGTATGTATATGTATGTGTGTATATATATATATATATATATATGTGTGTGTGTGTGTGTGTGTGTGTGTGTGTATAAAAACATCATCATCATCATCATCATCGTTTAACATTCGCTTTCTTTACTGACAGTTTGGCTGAGGACTGGCAAGCCAGGAGGTCTGCACCAGGCTCCAATCTGATCTACCAAGGTTTCTACAGCTGGATGCCATTCCTAACGCCAACCACTCAGAGAGTGTAGTGGGTGCTTTTTACGGGCCACCAGCACTAGCAAGGTAAGGAAAAGGAAGGTGACATGCATTTTCAGTATATTTAAGTATGAAAGGATGGCAAGCTGGCAGGATCATTAGCACACCAGGCAAAATGCTTAGCAGCATTTCATCCATCATTACATTAGGAGTTCAAATTCCACCAGGGTCAACTTTGCTTTTCATCTTTTTGGGGTCAATAAAATGGATCTAGGACTTTTCGTCTAAAGCACTTTGGTCTAATGCGCTATGGTCTAAAGAACTTTGGTCTAAAGTAACTTTTGTATAAATACACTATAGTCTAAAGACATTTTTGTCTGAATGCCCTTTAGTATAAAGACATTTTTGTCTAAGCTCACTTTGGTCTAATAACTATTTTGTCTATAGAATCTCAAAAAACAAATGTAAAAGATCTAAATAACTATATTCTAATAATCCTTTTTATCTTTAGCAAAAAATGCTTAGATGAAAGTGTCTTTAGACGAAAATGTTTTTAGACCAAAGTGTCTAAGACTAAAGTGGTTTAGACCAAAGTGTTTTAGACCAAAGCGCCATATCCCGATAAAATATATACCAGTTCAGCCCTGGAGTCAGTATAAACGACTTACTTCTCCTCCCAAATTGCTGACCTTGTGCCAAAATTTGAAACCAATATATTTAAGCAAGTAAATATTTGTCACCTGTAGGGTACCCACAACATGACATGAGTGCAATATTCACTAATTAAATTTTATATAAATAGAATTCAAAACTCAAAGCAATAATATAACAAAACAAAACATAAACTGTGGTGAAGGATCACACAACAATTAATCAAATGACAGAATATTGGTTCCATTAAATGCAAAGAGGTTTAATGGAACTGCTCATTCTATCAAACGTAAGCAAGTTGACAGTTTGTAAAGATTGTGAACGAAGCGATGAAAATACCTGATGGGAAATGTTCCTGATGTAATTAAATTTATGTATTTTGAGGTGATTTTTACCTTAACCTAATGAAGTGGATTATGAAGGCACATGGCTCTGTGGCTACAGTATTGGGATTACAGTCGCGAGGTTGTAAGTTTGTTTCTCAAGCTGGGCTGTGTTCTTGAGCAAGACACTTTATTTCATACAGTTCTATATTTAAGAGATGAGGAATTATGTACATTATTTACATTATTTACATTCGACGGATATTTGTCCTCATCTTGTTTGTTGTTAACACAACGTTTCGGCTGATATACCCTCCAACTTTCTTATATACCCTCCGGCCCACGGGCATATGGCGTAGTGGTTAAGAGTGCTGGCTACTAACCCCAAGATTCCAAGTTCAATTCCAAGCAGTGACCTGAGCAATAATAATAATAATTACAACATCAAAGAATACCTTAGGAATGAGAACCCAGGTTCGAAATTTCCCCAAGACACCTGAGGAAGGCTGGAGGGTATATCAGCCGAAACATTGTGTTAACAACAAACAAGATGAGGACAAATATCCGTCAAATGTAAATAATGTACTTTATTTCATGTTGCTCCATTTCACTTAGCTGTAGAAATGAGTTGCAATGTCACTGGTGCCAAGCTGTATCAGCATTTGCCTTTTCCCTTGGATAATATTGGTGCCATGGAGAGGGGAGGCTGGTATGCATGGACAACTGCTAGTCTTCCACTAAGCCACCTTGCCTGGAGGGGAAGTTTTTAGGTGCAACCTAAAGGGGGTCTTTACCTTTTACCCAATGAAGTAGATTAAAAAAAAGCAGAGAAACCAGAAATATATAAGACAAAAAGAATTACTTTGCTAAATACTTGTTTTAGATATTTTAACCAACACAATCCTGCTTATATGACAACAGGAAAGCAATCTTTAAGATATCAATCTCCTAATCTCTAAATGATATTTTTATATGATTTAGCTGTTAGCTGTTAATAATTTATACATAGATTCAGTCTCCAAGTATATGCCATAATCGAGTAACTAACTAATCTAGGCCATATTAATCTAGTTATTTCAAGGACAAGATTTAAGCTGACAGCATGAAGTAGCTTTCACAAAGGAAATCACAACAGTCTGAAGTCAGTAGTACGCATTGGAATCCACAGATGAAATTTTGTTTCCAAGATACACACTGTTGTCACTGTGCTATTATTATTATTATTATTATTATTATTATTATTATTATTATTATTATTATTATTATTATTATTATTATCATTATTATTATCATTATTATTATCATCATCATTATTATTATTATTGTTATTGTTAAGGCGGCAAGCTGACAGAATCATTAGCATGCCGGGCGAAATTATTAGTGGTATTTCATCTGCCGTTACGTTCTGCGTTCAAATCACACCAGGGTTGACTTTGCCTTTCATCCTTTTGGGGCTGATTGAATAAGTACCAGTTATGCACTGGGGTTGATGTAATTGACTTAATCCATTTCCCCAAATTTGAGGCCTTGTGCTTCCAGTAGAAAGGATTATTATTATTGTTGTTGTCATTGTTGTTGTTGTTATTATTATTATTATTATTATTATTATTATTTTATCATTAAGGTGGCGAGCTGGCACAACTGTTAGCATGCTGGGCAGAATTCTTAGCGGCATCTTGTCTGTCTTTATGTTCTGAGTTCAATTTCCATCAAGGTCCACTTTGCCTTTTATCCTTTTGGGGGGGTCAATGAAATAAATACCAGTTACGCACTGGAGTCAATGTAATTGACTGTGCCCCTCCCACCAAATTTCAGGCCTTGTGCCTTTAGCAGAAAAGATTATTATCATCATCATCATCATCATCATTATTATTATTATTATTATTATTATTATTATTATTAAGGTGGCAAACTGGCAGAATTGGTAGCACGTTGTGCAAAATGCTTAGTGGTATTTCATTTGTCTTTACGTTCTGAGTTCAAATTCCACAGAGGTGCACGTTGTCATTCATCCTTTCAGGGTTGATAAAATAAGTACCAGTTGTGTACCTCCCCCGAAATTTGAGGCCTTGTGCCAAAATTTGAAATTATTGTTATTATCATTATTGTTGTTGTTGTTACTATTTTTTATTTAATGTGTTCCCAATCTTTTGCTGAGAGTCAGATTAAATCATGCAATGCTAACTCTTTACAGCCGAGATTTTCTGTGATTACTCATTAAATTCTCTGGGAAAATTAAATGTGGGTATAATTAAAAAGTAGTTGTGGTGAAAGATAATTGTGATAAAGAATATATTGAAAAAAAAACAAAAACAAAAACAAAACAAATAGTTATGAAGTAGTTACGATTTGATAGCTTGTACCATACTTTCGGTTTATTGTTTTAGGTACTTATATAATTGCAAACAGACCTAGACCCTCTTTCAGCCCTACCAACTTTTGGCTTAGTGAGATATTGGGGATGTGATGACTGGAGGAAGAGGGGATTGTAACTCAGTTATTACATCATCATCATCATCACCACCACCACCACAACCACCATCATCATCATTTAACGTCTGCTTTCCATGAGTTGGATGGTTTGACTGCAAACTGGTAAGCTGGTGGGGGCTGCACCAGGTTCCAGTCTGATTTGGCAAGGTGACTTCGTCTGGATGCTCTTCTTAATGACAACCACTCCAAGAGTGTAGTGGGTGTTTTTTACATGCCACCGGCACGGGTACCATTGACGTGGCACCAGCATCGGCCACAATTTGGCTTGACAGGTCGACACAAACACAGTATATCACCAAGGGTCGTGGTCACTTGTCACTGCCTCCACGAGGCCCAACAGTCGAATGGTGCTTTTTACGTGCCACAATCTGTCTATCGGTACAAGTACCAGTCAGATGACACTCGCATCAGCCACGACTATAATTTCACTTGGTTTCAACAGGCCTTCACAAGCACAGTATATCATCCAACAACATTTATGAATTTGTTTTGCAAGATTCCTGATGTGAAATCGTGTGTTGAAACAAATGTTGTTATATTCCGAGATATTGATTGACAAGAAAAAGAAAATGACTATCCCGAAATATAACAAACTCTGTCATTATTAATTGGGTAGCTGAAACATTAATTGACATAAAATCTTGTAAAAGGCACTTATGCTATTGAAATGTAAAAGGCACCTGTATAAGTAACACATAAAAGACACCCAGTACACTCTGTAAAGTGGTTGGCATTAAGAAGGGCATCCAGTTGTAGAAACCAGGCCAAAACAGATGACTGGAACCTGGTGCAGCTCTCCAGCTTATCAGATCCAGTCAAACGGTCTAACCCATCCCACATGGAAAATAGCTGTTAAATGATGATGATGTATATGCTTGTGTGTATTACATGGAGTAAAGGTAAGTATCTCAGAAGGCTGACAACCATAATGTTATCTGCTCATTAAAATTCCACATTGCTGAGCACCTATCACCTCTTTAGGCTACAGATATATGATACAGATGATGATGATGATGATGATGATGATGATGATGATGATGATGATGATGATGATGATGATGATGATGATGATGGTGATGATGATGATGATGGTGATGATGGTGATGATGGTGATGATGGTGATGATGATGATGATGATGATGATGATGATGATGATGATGATGATGGTGGTGGTGGTGGTGATGGTGGTGATGGTGATGATGATGATGATGATGATGATGATGATGATGATGATGATGATGATGATGGTGGTGATGGTGGTGGTGGTGATGGTGGTGATGGTGATGGTGATGATGATGATGATGATGATGATGATGATGATGATCCTTTCTACAAAAGGTACAAGGCCTGAAATTTGGGGGGAGGGGCTAGTCGATTACAGAGTATGGAGAAATGGGTATAAAACCAAATAAGTAAAAAGTGGGATAATTTAATGGTAGAATTAAATAGTTTATGAACTGAAAAATCTCCTTCACTTCATATAACATGCCCTCTTGAGAAAATGTCTGAAAAGATTAGCACCCCACCCAAACCCTTAACCCTACCACTCTACTTATATTTCTCCTGGAAGATTTCAAAACTTAATCAGTAGCTAGTAAAGGGAACTTCAGCCTTCTTTACTGAGTGTAAAATTTATGACCCTGCGGCAGGCAGCAGTAGTGGTGGAGGTGACAGTGGTAGCAATGGTGTTTTTGGTGATGATGATTGTCAT
>NC_142935.1:62793191-62795691 GCF_046866305.1 Octopus bimaculoides
CAAATCCTGCCAAGATCTACTTTACCTTTCATCCTTTCAGAACTAATAAATGTCAATGGTGTGGAGAAGGAAAAAATGCATAAATGAACACTTGCTGGTCTTCCTAAGAATTAAAAAATATTTCCTAAGCCTGCATGCATAAATGTGCAGATGCATTGAGCAACTTTGACTGATAGGGATCCTATTGGTGATAAACTGGGTAACAGATTATAGTTAAGTATTCAAGAAGTCAGAATGCAAAGACTCAGAACAAATACTGCAGATCTTTTGCAATTGACTTCATGTACTTTCTGGGATTGTAATTAATGATCCGTTGAACTTGCTGGATAAATTCAGGTATTCTGATGATTTCAGAGCATTTAGAATGCTTTTTATGCTTTGATACTGGTGGTACGTTTCCATCTTCAGTCTCTAGCTCCTTACAAACTTTGTAGACGAAAGATCAGGCAACTTTTAAAAATTGAGATATTTCTAAATCGCTATGCTCAGCCTTTATAACCATAATAACAGCATGCCTCTTCGTTTTTTGAGTAAGCAGAGGGTCTGCCATTATTATTTTCTGAAACAAAGATTATACAGGGTTAGCAAAAAATGCAGCAATGACTCAAAAAAGGTGTCTTCAAATACCTTACATGCCCTGTATATATATATATATATATATATATATATATATATATATATATATATATATATATATATCCTTGTGAAGACCTGTTGGGGCAACTGAGATCGAAACTGAACCAAATTCGATGACTGGCACCCGTGCCAGTGGAGCGCTAACAGCACCATCCGAGCGGGATCACTGCCAGAGCAGCAGTCTCGCTTCCGTGCCGGTGGCACATAAAAAGCGCCATTTGAGCGCGATCATTTCCAGCTTCGCCTTACTGGCACTCGTGCCGGTGGCATGTGAACAAAACATTGGACTGACTCCTGTGCAGGTGGCACGTAAAAAAACACCATTTGAGTGTGGCCGTTGCCAGTACTGCCAGACTGGCCCTCGTGCCGGTGGCACGTAAAAAGCACCCACTACACTCTCGGAGTGGTTGGCGTTAGGAAGGGCATCCAGCTGTAGAAAGTCTGCCAGATCAGAATGGAACCATCTGGTTTGCCAGTCCCCAGTCAAATCGTCCAATCCATGCTAGCATGGAAAGCAGACGTTAAATGATGATGATGGTGATATATATATGTATATATGCAGTGAGTGGTGAGAATTCCAGATGGCTATTTCAATTCAATGCTGCTTGTATTGCATATAATGGATCATTTATAAGATAAATTTTTATGTGAGTTAGTCTCTCACTTAATGATCTCTCATTTAACAATTGAACATTATAAAATAATTGAATTGCTAAGTTGAGATATTCTTGCTTGTATATTAATGACTGTCGTCATCATGTATTGTATGACACTGCAATGAAAATCTTCCTGGTTAAGTGCGAGTTCTAATAACAAATGAAGCCATAGCATTACTGTGTTGTGACTTTCTCACAGTGTTTTCTTGGCAGAGATATTGGTATGGTCTGTCATTGCTTTCCCCACCTGGATGGTCGTTAGCCTACAAGGAGCTCGTCTGCCATTCAACAGGTCATGGTTTTAGTTCTGCTGGGTGTCTAGATGCCCTCCTCACAAGGGTAGCAAGCTACTCAAGTAGGGGAACTGGTTTAGTTGTCAGGCATGGAATAGGTAGCAGGTCTCATCAGCTTGTGATGAAACCCCTGATCTGATGTAATATTAATGATAGGGTAAAGGGTAAAGACCCACTTCGGTCACGAATCACCATGGGATTGCACCTAGCAAGTTACCCTCTGAGGCACGAGTCCAGGTAAGGTTGTTTATGGAAGACCAACAGTCACCCATGCATACCAGCTTCCCAACTCCCTGCCATCGATGTTATGCTAGAGAAAGGCAAAGGCCAATTCAGCTTGGCACCAGTGACATTGTAACTCATCTCTACAGATGAGTGAACTGGAGCAATGTTAAATAAAGTGTCTTGCTCAAGAACACAACACACAGCTCAGTTTGAGAATCGAACTCACTACCTCATGATTGTGAGCCCAACATTCTAACCACTGAGCTATGTGCCTTCACATATTAATGATAAAGTTTCAATATTTCCATGGAAACTTCTGCTACTTGTTTTATATCATTGTTTAATCCCAACTTAGTTATGGTCCAACAAATCAATAACCAAAGATATTCCAGCCATGGCAATCCAGTCTTATTTCTCTGTTGTCTCTTGTTTTTTAAGTTTCAGAATAGCTCAGACCAATCAAGCCTATAATCAAAAAAGTGTTCCAGTTATGACCACCCTGTCTTTGTTATTTGTTTTCCCAGATACAGTGAACCTAGGACCACTTTATTCAATGTGTCCCTTCTCTTTTAAAAAAAAAAACTGTTAAGTATCACAGGATTTGGCTGCTATTTTTCGATGGGTTGATCAACTATGTGGAATTTTTTCTTGTGATCAGGGTGATGTTATGATTGTTAGAGATGATGCTGA
>NC_142935.1:62798191-62800691 GCF_046866305.1 Octopus bimaculoides
GATGTGATATTGATGGGATTGACCTAGAGATAATCTTTCATGCTACAAGACTTTGCTGTTTGATAAAGACTTTCCCTAGGAGAAGAAATCTGATACTGCAGTTTACCTTTGATGATGGTATGCCTGAGAAACATGGACTACCAACAAGAGCATTGAAACGAAATTAAGATCAACACAAAGAGACCATGGAAAGGAGAATGCTGAAGATTAACAAAATGGATAAGTGGAGGAGAAACAACAGGATAAGAGTGGCAACAGATTTAACAGATATTATCTGGAATATGTGTGCGTGTGTGGGTGTGGGTGCATGTGTGTGTGCATGTGTTTGTGTGTGTGTGTATATATATATATATATATATATATATATATATATATATATATATATATATATATAGAGAGAGAGAGAGAGAGAGAGAGAGAGAGATATAAACATATATGTATGTATGCATGCATGTATGTATGTATGTATGTATGTATGTATGCATGCATGCATGTATATTTCATAACTGCTATCTCTGAAGAGCAAAGGGTTACATAATTAGACTGTTACCTAACACTCCATTAAACCCCTAGTGTGAAACCAATCGGTAAGATTGGTTGTTCAGATATATAATATTGTACACTTCAATTAATACACACACACACACACATATACCTGAGTAAGCACATAAATGTGAAACAAGGTGGGAAAAAATAGTACTCGAATACCGGAGGTAGAGTAATCTGCTTTATTGTTAAAGCTGCAAAAACGTCACAAAAAAACCGTTACTTTCCCATTCATCAGGCAGTTGTGATACATACATATATATATATATATATACACATACATATACACACGAATGAGTGGACAAATGAAAGAAAATGACACTCATCATATTTAGTAAGAGTTATATGAATCATTTTAAAACAGCTTAATTCAGTTCCATGTAATGTAAATTTTTGCAGACCTCTAACAGATGCCTATCTCTTTCAGGCTTTAGATGACCAAATTGGTAATTTAAAGCCTATATGCATTTATAGACACACACACACACACACACACACACACACACACACACACACACGCACACACATAGTGGTGGTGCTGGTGGTGGTGCTGATGGTAATAACGATAATGATAATAATGATCATCAACATCATTTTAATGTCCACTTTTCCGTGCTTTTTCATGAGTCAGATTTTATTGAAACAGATTTTCTATGATTGGATGCTCTTCCTGTCACCAAGCCTCACCTGTTGTGAAGTAAGGTAATTTTTTCCCCCTGGTCAGACATATCCTCACAAAATACTGGAAAGGAATGACATTGCTTGTATGCAGGGTCGGCACTAGGAAGTGCAGGGTCCAATTAGAGAATTATCAGTGGGGTCCTTTACTCTACAAAAACTGAAGATTGGGGTTTTACGCTTCATGTATGCTTCATGCCAGTCCGAATCAAAAAGCATTGAAGGCCTGAGATTCCACCATTAACCACAATGATATACTAAAATTCATCACATTGACTAATGTCTGAGTGTGTGTATAGGGCCCTCTTTTGGTACAGGGCCCAATTTGAACAAACCTGCCTAATTGTCTTGAAAAAGGTCCTGCTTATATGACAGTGGCAATTGTTTACAACTAATACATTTTGTCAAGACAAAGAGACACAAACATACACATCCCAAGACTCACATACAGCCTTAAACATTTACTAACCGAAAGGATTTTTTATCCATTATTTACACACTATTCGTTATAGCTTGGACTGCTTCAAGATTCACCATTCCAGAAACGATTCGTTTCATATTCTCTTAAAAGTCAAAAGTTCCTAAATTCTTATGCCATCAACAATAAGTATGTATGTATGTATGTGCATGTGTGTAAAATGGGCTTCTTTCAGTTTCTGTTTGCCAGATCCACTCACAAGGCATTTGGTTGACCTGGGAGCTATCACAGAAAATGCATGCCCTAGGTGCCACTCACTGGGACTGAATCCAAAACCATGAGGTTAGGAAGCAAGTTACTTAACCACACCGCCACACCTGCTATAAACTTTGGGGAGGAGAGTATTCAATAATTTTTCAGTTTGACTTTTATTTTGGAGGGGGTTTTTTGAAAATTTTTCCTACATTTATGTTTTAAATATCTAATATTATTTCTTTAAAAACATGTGACATAAACCTGAAAAAAATTTTGAAAAAGTCAAAACTGAAAAAATTACAGATGAAGGGGTGGGGAGCAACCCCCCCCCCCCCCCCACACACACACACAAAAAGACAATTAAAAAAAGAAATTTTATTGCTTATTCATAATGTACAATACTTAAAACATACACGTACCAAAAAATTTATCATTTTTCGTACTCTAGTTAATTTTTGAATCTATTCTTCAGAAAATCCTAAATGGATATAATGTTTTGAGATAGACTACTCCAGAAGAAAGGACAATATGGTCATGACTGGACTGGCCTTTGATCAAAGGTGTGTGTGCCTACCATATCAGGCTGACCTAGGTTTAAATGAC
>NC_142935.1:62805691-62808191 GCF_046866305.1 Octopus bimaculoides
ATTGACACCCAAACACTCTGAAATGTTTGCATTGTAGTTTCCAGCGCAAATGCCAAGCAGTACAGCATGTTTTTTCCAAATTTCTGGCTGAGTGAATTGCGACAATGGTGCTGTTTTCCTCAAAGATGGTGCCCAACTGATCCTACTATACTGTGTAGTCAACAAAATGAAAAACAAACAATGCGCATGCATGACGTTAAAAATATAAAATGGCAGCAATTTACCCATCACACCCTGTAAATATATATATATATATATATATATGTATGTATGTATGTATGTATCTATGTGTGTGTGTATGTATGTATGTATGTATGTATGTATGTATGTATGTATGTATGTGTGTGTGTGTGTATGTATGTATGTATGTATATATATTCATTCTTTCAAAATCACACTATATTAATATTCTTTTTGCTGTCACTGTTTGATTCCCTGCCAATCCTACTCAAGTAGAAATATGATCAAAGATTCTCCTACCATGACCATCCTGTATTTTTATGAGCTTGTCTAGAAATATATTCACCAGTAATTTATTATTCTTATTAACGGGGTGGCAAGCTGGCAGAACTGTTAGAGCATCAGAAAAAATGGTTTGTGGTATTTCTTTTCACTCATTATGATTATGTTCTGAGTTCAAATCCTGCTGAGGTCAAATTTGCCTCTCATACCCTAAGAGTTGATAAATTAATATAAATATCATTTGAGTACTGGGGTTGGTATAAGTGCCATGCACCCTATCCTCAAAATTGTTGGTCTTGTGCCAAAATTAGAAAGTCGTTCTGAGTTCAAATTCTGCTGAGGTTGACTTTGCCTTTCATCCTTTCAGAGTCGATAAATTAAGTACCAGTGAAACACTGGGGTCGATGTAATCAACTCATCCCTTCCCCCAAAACGGTGCCCATGTGGTAAAATTTGAAACCATAATTATTTTTATTATTATCAAAGTGTTTAGCTGGCAGAATCATAAACACGCTAGGCAAGCTGGCAGAATCGTTAGCACGCTGGGCGAAATGCTTAGCAGTATTTCGTCTGCCGCTACGTTCTGTGTTCAAGTTTGCCTTTCAACCTTTCAGGGGTGATAAATTAAGTACCAGTGAAACACAATCGTCAATATAATCGATTCCTCCCCTCCCCCAAAATGGTTGCCCTTGTGGCAAAATTTGAAACCATTATTCATCATCATCATTTAACGTCCACTTTCCATGCTAGCATGAGTTGGACGATTTGACTGAGAGACTGGTGAACCAGATGGCTACACCAGGCTCCAATCTGATTTGGCAGAGTTTCTACAGATAGATGCCCTTCCTAACGCCAACCACTCTGAGAGTTTTTATTATTATTATTATTATTATTATTATTATTATTATTATTATTATTATTATTATTATTATTATCATTGGCAGAATCATTTACATGCGGGACAAAATTCTTAGTAGCATTTTGTCTGTATTTATGTTCCAAGTTCAAATTCCACCAAGGTTGACTTTTCCTTTCATCTTTTTAGGCTCAATAAAATAAGTACCAGTTTTTTGACTGGAGTCAATGTAATCAACTACCCCCATCCCCCAGAATTTCAGGCCCTATGCCTATAGTTAAAAGGATTATTGTCCCCCTCATCCTTCACCCTGGTGGCAAATAAATGAAACCATTACTCTCTTTTACTCTCTTTTACTTGTTTCAGTCATTTGACTGCGTCCATGCTGGAGCACCACCTTTAGTCAAGCAAATCAACCCCAGGACTTATTCTTTGTAAGCCCAGTACTTATTCTATCAACCTCTTTTGCCGAACCACTAAGTTACGGGGACATAAACACACCAGCATCGGTTGTCAAGAGATGGTGGGGTGACAAACACAGACACACAAACATACACGCATATATATACATATATACGACAGGCTTCTTTCAGTTTCCGTCTACCAAATCCACTCACAAGGCTTTGGTCGGCCCAAGGCTATAGTAGAAGACACTTGCCCAAGGCGCCACACAGTGGGATTGAATCCAGGACCATGTGGTTGGTAAGCAAGCTACTCACCACACAGCCAGCAGAATCATTAGCACACCAGGTAAAATGCTTAGCAGTATTTTGTCTGCTGCAATGTTCTGGGTTCAAATTTTGCCGAGGTCAACTTTCCCTTTCCTCCTTTCAGGGTCAATAAATTAAGTACAAATGCAACACTGGGGTCAATGAAATCGACTATCCCCCTCCCCTGAATTTCAGGCCTTGTGCCTATAGTAGAAAGGGTTATTATTCATGAAAGTATGGTGTGATGTGAGGGAGATTAAGTAGCTACTTTTAGCATGTCAGGCAACCATGAATAGGCTCCCTCATTACAATTTAGCTTTACTCTTAGCTAACGAACCCACCCGAGCCCAACCTTAGCCTGTTCAGACAACAGCAAGACCAGACAATCAACCAAGCAAGGGAAGCCAGCCAACCATAAATCTTCACAGTGGATTGGTCAGGCGGCACGGAAGGAGGAGGAGGAGGAGGAAGT
>NC_142935.1:62813191-62840691 GCF_046866305.1 Octopus bimaculoides
ATGCCTTTGTACAAAGCAGCCATCCAGCCGCGGAAAACGGGTCCGAAGCCGGCCGCTGTGAGGACAGCCTCTAAGTATTGATGGTCTACCCTATCGAAAGCTTTGGATTGATCCAAATTGATCAGGGCCCCACCCATGCCAGGTTCCTTAACTACCCGCTCTATGATGTAGCGCATCAGATGGAGGTTGTCATGGATGCTTCGGCCCGGCACGGCGCACGTTTGCGCCTTGACGACCAGTTTTGGGATGACAAGCGCCAACCGCTTGGCTAACACCTTGGCCAAAATTTTTCAGGTCTGCATTGAGCAGAGTGATGGGCCTAAAGTTATCTATGATATTCCCCTTGTTTGGATCTTTCTTTAGCAGCGTTACGGCTTCTCGGCTCACAAAACCAGGAATGCTCCCGTTCTGTTGCCAGTTGCAGTACACCGTCGCCAAGACGTCTCCAAACAAGTCTGGCATACAGTTGTAAAGCTCGTAGGGCAGACCATCCAAACCCGGAGATTTGTCCCTCGAGCATCCCGCCATCGCATCCCTCACTTCCGCCGCCGTGACGGCACCTTCGCAGCACTCCACCTCTCTTGCTGAGAGTCGTGGCAGGCTGTGCAGGTAGGCACTGAAGTCCACCCTGCGCTCTCGCTCGCCACTCGTCCCGAACAGTCGGGCAAAATACCGCTGAAAGGCCTCGCACATCTTGCTCGGCTCGAGCAATTCGCGCCCCTGTTCATCTACCAGAGACCGCATGGTGGCTCTGTTGCCTCGCTGCGCCTCCGCCACCCGGGCCTCTCGCGCGGCTCCAACACCTTCGTTCCTTAGAGCACGCATCCTTGCCCTGACAGCACATCCTTCGTGTTTGGCGTTGAAATGTTGATCGAGGGCCAATTTCGCCGCCAAAACGTCGGATGCGATGCCGCTTCTTAATGCCTCCTCTAACTTATTCACCAGCTCTCCCTCTACTCTGTTTCTATCTACGGCTAGTGCCTTGCTATATCTAGTTGCTTCTGCTTTTACTGCTGTCTTGAGGGCAAACCATCATTTGTTGTTGATGATTGCTGCCGTCAAGGCCCTCTTTACTAACGTGCTAATCCGGTCTCTGAAAACTTGTCTCGACGGGAAAGACGCGTTTAGTTTCCAGTAACCGGGACCCTGCCTATGTGCCTTATCTAAGTCTAGCGTACACGTCACAAGTTTGTGATCCGTGTAGCTGACTGTGTGGAATTGTGGACATCCTAAGCTATCTCTATCTATTGTCCTACATACTATCCTATCTAGATACGATCTCGACGACCCAATGCGGTTACTCTATGTCCACGTTGGCACATTTGGGTGTTCGAGTCGGTACCTGTCAGACAGTTGAAAGCGTCTGAGCAGGTCTCTGAGGCATTTGCATCCTCTTCTATTGTTGTCTCTTCCTATGTAGTCTAGATGCGTGTCCAAGGTAGCATTCCAATCCCCCACTAAAAGTAAAGGACGAGACGTTCCCAGGAATACCTCTAGACGTCGAAAGAAATCCGACCGACCTGTTAAAGGCGGAACATAGACTCCTAGCAGCCGAAAAGCGCAACCATCGCTGCCGTCGACATCTAGCACAACCAGTCTACCCTCCGGGTCTATGAATATCGTCTTTACTTCGAGATCCAGACTCTTGCGAAAAAGAACCGCCGTGCCACTACCGCCCATCCTCGGCAGACAGCGAGAAAAATAAATGTTAAATTGTCCACCAAACATGGACTTTAGGGCCCGCGGTTCATGGAGTCTGGTCTCACTAATGGCTATGATATCCAAATTGTGTGACTTGATGTCATTTAAGAGGTACCCTTGTTTCCAAGGGGACCCCAAGCCACGCACATTCACACAACCAATCTTCGCCATGATTCTATTTAAATATGTGCTTTAAAGCACAAAACAAAAGGAATAGTGAGTTACTTACCGTTCGAAAGTTTTGTTTCCTCCTTGGATTTTTCACCAAGGAGGCTATTGTACAATTTCTTGCACAAATATTTTTGACATCCCCCTACCGCGTTGGGGTAGAGGGATTTTATTTTGTGGTGTAATGCTGGTGTTACATGATAAATTTTAATGTGTTTTGGCGGTGTTGTGCGTGGGTGGTTGTTTGTTTTGATGTCGTTATTTGTGATGTTTGTTTTAGAGTTGATGTATTTCATCAACTCTGTGTTTGTAGTGTCTATTGCTGTTAGCATTGTTTTTGGTGTGTTATTATGGGTGTCTATCATGTAGGAGTTGGGAGTGTTTTCGGGAGATGTGAATCTCCCTGCTTTTTTGATGTTCGTTTTTCTTTTTTTGCTTCTCTTCCTCTTCCTCCTTCCTTTTTGGGCTATTTTCCATTCCTCATTACTTGACTCGTCTTCAGATGAAAACTCTGAGGAATCGGAAGGAGGTAGGGGCATGTTGTATGGATCTGTGTTTGCTTGTGTAAGTGGTTGTGTTGTTGTTTTTGTTGTTGAATTTTTGGTTGTGGTGTAAGTGATGTGGGGGAAGGGGTATCAGTTTTTGTATTGTCTTCTTTTTTCGTCTTCTTTGTTTGTTAATTTTGCAGTTTTTGTTGTATTTTCTTTCGTTGATGTTGTTAATGTTGCTTTTCTTGTTTTTTGTGTGAATGGCGGTGTGGGCAGCAAGGCTTTTTTTGTGTTTAGTTAGTTCTTGTTGTTGTTGTTGTTGTGTTTTTCGGGCAGTCGGACACTCCTTTTTGAGGTGTGCCTCGCTGTCGCATAAGTAACAGCGAGGCCGCCTGCCCTCTACCACTATATGTAAGTTTTGATTTGTTGCCAAACGGATGTATGGTGGGATTTTTTTGATTTCTTGTTCGTTTGTGTGGAACAGGATTTGTATGTTTTTTCCCGTCCAGTTGCTTTCTCCAACGTTCCATGTCGATACATATGGCCGATATCAACCATAGTGTGTCTATTGTTGGAGGTGCGTGCTTTATTGTTACCTTTGTTACCTTTTGGCCAAGGTAACTGGGTAACATTGTTATTTCTGGTGTGTGAAGAGTTAGCGTTGAATACCTCTTCGCCAACTCTTCATTTCGAAAAATCACCTGTACCTGTGCAAATCTGTACCAAGTAATATATGATTTTTTATCCCAAATTGATTGCAGACATTTTTGAATTTTGTCTATACTGACCTGTTCCGGCCTTCTACTTTTAGTGTTTATTATTTTATATATTATTGTTTTCCTATTTGTTTCCTCTAATATGTGTTGTGGTATGTTTAAGTGTACTTCACCGCTTTCTTTGGTGATTAATTTTCTCATTTCTATTATTTCTTTTGTCGTGTAGGACACAACAGTTTCACTTTGCTTCAAAGCTTCAGCAAAGTTTTTGTTTTTGTTATTGTTGTTGCTGGTGCTGGCACTGGTATTGGTGGCAGATGTGGTATTTATGACTGTATCAGTGGTGTTGTGGCTTGTATTCATTTTTCCTTTCTCTCTTTCGCTTGCTGCTGGTGAAGAGAGCAAAGGTTGAGTTGAACTGTTGCTGCTGCTGCTGTTGTTGTTGTTGTTGTTGTTGTCATTGTTGTTGTTGGTGGTGGTGATGATGGCGTCAACAGAAATGGTGTTGACGTCAGATACTTTGGAGACATCGTCTGTGTGCTGTTTTGTAACTTTGGTTACAGTTTTGTTTTTGTTGTTGGTGGTGGTGGTGGCGGTGTTAACTTTCAAGTTAACACTTGCATCTGTGTGTGTGAATTCTTTTTCTTTTTCTCCATTCTCTCGTTTAACTGTGAGGAAGGAAGACTAGGAAATTCTTTTTCGAACGAAACACTGCAAAATTCAGCGTTCGTTTGACGAAACTTTTCATGGCTAGAAGACACCATCGTCTCAAAATAAAAATGACTAGAAAGCCGAAATTGATTTTTAAAACCTGGAAATGTGCCACACAGGGCAGATTTCCGTTGCAAAAAACTTGCACCAGAGAGTCTATAAGTTGTTATACAACTTTCTATATAAAATAAACTTTACAAGCAAACTTTTTAAAACATAAAAAAGGCAAAACTTACGGAGCCGACACGTCTACCGTCCGTCCATAGAGATAGATAGATAGATAGATAGATAGATAGATAGATAGATAGATAGATAGATAGATAGATAGGTAGATAGATAGATAGATAGATAGATAGATAGATAGATAGATAGATAGATAGATAGATAGATAGAGATAAATAGATAGATAGATAGATAGATAGATAGATAGAGATAAATAGATAGATTGATAGATAGATAGATAGATAGATAGATAGATAGATAGATAGATAGATAGATAGGTAGATAGATAGATAGAGATAAATAGATAGATAGATAGATAGATAGATAGATAGATAGAGTGATAGAGATAAATAGATAGATAGATAGATAGATAGATAGAGATAAATAGATAGATAGATAGATAGATAGATAGATAGATAGAAATCAAGAGAGGGAGATACAGCGAAAGTCAAAAGAGAAAGAAAGACACTGGTGCAACAAAAATTGAAAGTACAGGTTAAGAGGAGTGTATGAAATGTGTTGAAAATTGAGGTGTAATAGGCAGAGTAGATGTGGTTGTGCGATGACTCTGAGCAGTGATTATTGTATAGAATGGTTCCATGGTTATAATTACATTTCCAGACAGAACAAACCAAAGTCAGCAGCTATGGCTAACTGATAGAAGATAAATCTATATTGGATTTCATACTGTTTGCTGTGAAAATTTATTTGTATTTTTAATGGTTTAGTCAGAGGAGACAGAACAGCACCCATAACTCTTTTTAGGGTATTTGCAGGGAGGCTCCTAGATTGTTGAGATGAAGGGAGGAAGCTGCTTTCAGGATCAGGTATTCAGTCGTTCTCAGCCTGGAGACTTAACCCTGATTGTTTTGCAAGAAAATGGATTCTACTTTTACCCCAACCCACAAAAAAAAAAAGGGAAAAATCAGGTGAGAAAGTGAACAAGGGATTATAAATGGTAAATTGACAGAATTGTTAATGTCAGAAAGAAAACTTTGTTGTGATTCTCTGTTCTCTCGGTTCAAATTCCACACAGGTCAACTTTGCATGTTGTTCTTTTGGGGATCAATAAAAAGAAAGAATCCAGAATAATGGATTGGTGCCATAAGGATGTTGGACTAGAGTTTGCAGTCTTTGTTTTGACTCTTTGAGTTTCTAGTCAAATCCTAGAGTGAAGCTGGCAGAAGAGTGGTAGGAGGGGGAGAGGGGAAGAAGTAAGGCAGAGGAGGGGGAGTGAAACAGAGAAGAGAAAGGGGAGGGGAGAAGTGAGACAGAAGAGGAGAGGGGAGGGGGAGAAGTGAGGCAAAAAAGGAAGAGGAAGGGGAGAGAGAGAAAAAGGAGGAGGAGCAGAAAGGAGAAGGAGAGATGTGGCAGAGGAAGAGGAGGAAGAGGAGAATGGGAATTGAGACAGGGGAATTGAGGAGGAAGAGGAGAGGGGGAAATGAGGCAGAGGAAGAGACAGAAGAGGAGGAAAGGAGGAAGAGAGGGAAGGGGAGGAGAGGGGAAAGAAGAGGCAGAGAAGGAAGAGGTGGATGGGGAAGGGAGGAGAGGGGGGAGAAGCGAAGGGGAGGAGGACTATGTTGATGACAAGAACAACACACCACAATAGAATCACCCCCAATTCTTGGGAGTCTGTTAATTAGCTGCCATTCTGCCATTAGTTGAGCTTCAGTGGTGGTTGGCATTCGTTAGCAGAATATGTTAAACATAAAGTGCTAGGTAGATTTACGACTGTTTAATCCAACATAAACAGTCACCTTTGTTAAAAGAAGCAAGTGTTAGACCATTCTTCTTATAGATTAACTTCCCCTTGGGGTATCGAGTTGAATGATATTTATTGGGGGTTAGTATTCGGATTTGTGTGTTTGTGTGTGTGTGTGTGTTGAATTGTTAATTTGTTATGTTAGTTCTGTGGTTCCATACCATTATTTATGGAGTTGAGGAAAGAGGACAAAAAAAAAGGGACCAACTAGAAACAAAAACTAAAACAATCCCTTCAAATTAAAATATTGCCTGATGGAATTACATCTTACCATTTTTGACTGCTAATTCCATTTTTGTCTTTCTTTTATATTTTTTAATTTTTTTTTTTTTTTTTCCACTTTTACCTGATGTGGGTAAGTAGCTTGGCTTAGAACAAGTGTAAGAAGGGAGAAAATATTCCAATGATTGCTTTTAGATAATGACAAAAAGTGTGTGTTTTTTTTTAAATAAAAAAAACCCAATAAAATAGTAGAGCAGAACTTGATGGAATAAAAGGGAAAAAAATGTTTAAATTTATTTATTTATTATATAAAGGGATAAGTATGTCTCTTGAGACAACAACTAGTTCTACACCTATGAAGTTCCTCCAAGATGCAATCCTAAAAAATTTATATATATATATAGATATATACACACACACACATACACACACTCTCACACACACACACATACATGCACACATGCACACACACATAAATGCATACATACATACATATATATATATATATATATATATATATATACATACATACATAAACACCAATGCACACACATATATATAGTTATGATAATAATAATAATAATAATAATAAATATATATATATATATATATATAGAAAGAGAGAGAGAGAAAGAGAGACAGAGACAGACAGATAGATAGACAGACACACAGACAGAGAGAGACAGATTGACAGGCATTCCTGTCTTCTAGCCATCAAACTTTCTGAAGAGCTCAAGCTTGAAATGTCTACACTTCTACTTTCTTAATCTCTCGTTAAATGTCAAACTAATAATTACACCTTGCTTACACCATGTTTTCTGTATAGTTGTTCTTGTCCGCAATTTTGAACACACACACACACACACACATATATATATACATGTGTGTCTGCATGCATGTGTGCATGTATGCATGCATGTATGTCTGTTTTAATTTTTATTTGGAATCTCCTTCACTTCACTCAAGTCAGTAATATCCTAAACATTCAAGGAATTATTCAGAACAATGTGGAAACCAATATTTGTTCTTGATACATGAGTTAATTTTTAATCTTGAGGCTTTTATCGTTGCATCAAATCTTGGAATGGTAAAGCAATTAACATTAAAGCTAATTTCCATTGCAATGGCATTCAGTAAACTTTATTTGAATAAACTACTTTTACTTACTATCCTGCAAGGTGCATTCAAAAAGTATTCACCTTTATTTTTCCCCACCAAAACTAATGCTGCATGGGCAAAGCCCTTTTGATGGAAGGTGATGCCATTTTTCCAGCGCATGTGTAAAAATTTTCATACCACCAGGCAATGTCATTTCCCAGCTGTTACGAATTTTCACACGAGATGACCAAACGCATCAAGCAGAGACCATAAACTCATACCTCATCGCCAGTGGTGACTGTTTCCATGAAGTCTGGGTCATGGTTTACACAATCCAGCAGGTTCTGAGTGATTTCTATGTGGTGTTGCTTCTGCTTCTCTGCCAACATCTTGGAGGTGAATCTTGCTGACACTCTCCTCATGCACTAATCTTCTGTTTAAACGAAATGCAGATTCTGTGCTTATTTCCACTTTGTAAACAATTTTCTGGATTGTTACACAATGGTCTTCCATCACTATTTACTGAACCTTCTCAATTGGCTCCTCGTTTCAGTATGGGGATGACCTGCCTGAGCGTGCCTTGCTCTCCACTGAGGTGCAGCCATGACTGAAGTGGTTGTACCACTCTGTTATCTGAGTTTTGCCCATGGCATCATTGCCAAAGGCTTACTGAATCTTCCGGATGATTTGAGCTTGTGTATCCTGAAGCTTTTGGCAAAACTTGATGCAATATTTCACCTCGAGAAATGTGAAGACGCAAGCTGGAAAGCGGAGCATTTTCCAATCGAAGTTGGATGTAGAGGGTTTGTAGGACAAAGTGTGAGACGACTGCTGTTATCGTTAGGCCTAACTCATCATAAGGTAAATACCACCATGACCGATATCCAAAATACAATGGAGAAGGCTAGCCACTGGATTTGGTTAAAAAGAGACGATGAGCGATGGCTAGAGAAATATTGAGCTTTGTTTTTAATAACCAGTTGATCTAGCAAGTGGGGCCTCATATCAGTGAAAGGGACCGGTGCGCATTGATGCCGTCGAGAGGTAGGCCCCGAAACAGCGCGCATTCTCTCCTGATGACACCATACACTTGCTGGCTTCCAGTATGCGGAGTTCTCGACTGGTAGCACTTGCATGAGTGAGTTGTTTGCAAGACATCTTGATGCATTCAGTGAAAATGAAAATCTGAAAAGCATGCACGACACATCTATTCTAGAGCATAACAGCTAGGAACTGACATGACCTACTGGCATGAAAATTTTCACACAAGCACCGGAAGGGTGGTATCACTTCCCATCCAAAGGATTTTACACACATGGCATTAGCTTTGGCAGAAAAAAAATGACATTTGATACTTCATGAACACACCTTGTATTCTAGTTTTGATGACAAAATGACAGATAATATTTGCAGCAATGTTGAGATGCAGAATATAATGCTTAGCAGGAGTTAAGATAATATTCAACCTGCTACATTCTGATTTCAAATCCCATCAAGGGGGTCAGCATAGTCTTTCATCCCTCTGAGGGGTTGATGGAATAATGAATAAATAACAGTAAGGTCAATTCAATTAACAGCAACAAAGCATTCCACTGTGAAAATTAACCATTTTACCACATCAAAAGAAATCAATTATATCGAACAAAAGAGCCTGTATACCAATGCTTTTTCAATCTTTTAAAGATGACAGTATGCTTTCCTTTCACTAAAATTAAGATAACATATAAATAAAATTAATTTTTAATTAAATATTGTAAATATACACTGAGAGATGTGAGACCTGCTAGAAATAAGAAACAAAGCTCCCTCAAATCACACTCTGTCATCATCAGTGATGTTTTTATATTCATGCATTTCGTGCTAGTTTGTGATAGAATAAGTCTTCTGGGGCTTCTGTTCTATGGCTGGCTCCACTTCCTGACACCAGATTTTAATTGTTTACAAGTAAGGTGTTTTATGTCACATTTTTGCGGTCAAATTACTGAGTTGTGTCTATCCCACATTGTTTATGTGGGAGATAAACAATATCTCTATTGTCCAGGTGATCCCAGTGTGAAAACACACGATAACAAACACAGACGGGCATGTGGTGAGGTGCGTGCATGTGTGATTGCATATTCATTGATATACATGGTGGAAGTTGACTCATGGTGCTATCTAGATTTAATACACTTGATGAGAAAGTAAGTTATGGACTTTCTAAGGCTCGTGGTGCATTTGGAAAGCCTGAATTGAGGCTGTGACCACAATCAGATATCAAAGAAGAAATGAAAGTTGAGGTGTATCAAGCATGTTTCTTAACTATGCTGTTGTAAAAGAATAAAAGGATACATTTATATGTGCACCTGGCCTTCCATACAGCCTCTGTCAATGAAATTTCAATCACAAGGCATTAGGAAATCCATGGATACCAAAAAAGATACAAGTCCAAGATGCCACAATGTGGATGCAAATCAAAAATGATGAAGTTGTAAAGCAAAATTCATAACCACCCACACAGTGATGTCTACTGTCTTAAAAATGGAAGATCATATTAGACACTTGTCTGTAATCTTTTGAGGATGATGTCACGCATTTGTTTCACTAAAAAATGAGATGACAAACAATAAATAGACAATATTTTTTAATTAAATATCGGTCATTAAACAGAAAGGTGTAATTGATGTCACATGTGTGAGTAAGCATATTTGGTCAAAATAAGTAATCATCATCATCATTGTTTAACGTCTGCTTTCTATGCTAGCATGGGTTGGACAATTTGACTGAGGACTGGTGAGCCAGATGGCTACACCAAGCTCCAATCCGATCTGGCAGAGTTTCTACAGCTGGATGCCCTTCCTAACGCCAACCACTCCGAGAGTGTAGTGGGTGCTTTTACGTGCCACCGGCACGAAGGCCAGTCAGGAGGTACTGGCAACGGCCATTGCAAATAGGAAAAACACTAGAGATAAAATATTCTGACTCACAACGGACAATTTCACAACACACACACATCAGAAATTATTGTACTATGTGGTCGTTCAACTTGCTAGGAATAGCAGTCAAATGTTCCTCAAGTCACTTAGAAAGATCTTTAAAAAAGAATAGTATAGTCTTAGACAATACTGTAATAGATATACAGGGAGGCAAGATAGTCATGGTTAATTCACCTTTGATCATAATTTTGCTTGATAACAGCTAACAAGGGGGTTAATCATCAACTACAACAAATCAGTTGTCTTTCAGAGGGTTAAAAACTAACAGCTTCCAATATTTTTATCATAAAATTATTTACCAATTCTTCATCACAAGAATATCAACATCATTTCATTAACCTAACTTTGGAGAAAATTGAAGTTTAAAATCAATCAATCTTAATTAATTAATGTGTACCTGTTCCTGTACTTTTGAGTGCGTGTGTAAACCGTGTTTGTTGTGTGTACTTGTGTGGGTATACCCATGCATGTGTGTGTAAATACACATGCATGTTTGTATGTATGTGTGTAAATACACTGGCATGTTTGTATGTATATGTGTATAAGTGTGAACATGTGTATGCATTTACTTGTGTATGTATGCGTAAGTGTGTATGTCAATGTGTGTGCGTGTTTATGTTTGTGTACTTCTCTGTGTGTGTGTGTGTGTGTGCGTGTGTGTGTGTGCATGCATGTATGTGTATATGTATGTCTGTATTAATATTTAAGTTCTTTTCTCTCTCTCTTTCTGTCTCTCTCCCCCTCTCTCTCCTATTTCACTCTCTCCCACCACTCTCTCTCTTTCTCTCTCCTTCCCCTCTCTCTTCCTCCCCATCTCCCTCTCTCGTACCCTCCTCTCTGTAGAAAGAGCATGTTACTAACATGCATCTATGGTAGGAGGTAACCAAAGTGAGGAAATACTAATCAGAGGAATGAGGCTGGCTGGCTGGCTAGTGACTGTCTGAGACTCCAGGAGTTCCCAACCAGGCAGCCAGCCAGCCAGCCAGGCAGCCAGCCAGCCAGCCAGCCAGCCAGCCAGCCAGCCAGCCAGGCAGCCAGGCAGCCAGGCAGCCAGGCAGCCAGCCAGCCAGGCAGCCAGCCAGCCAGGCAGCCAGCCAGCCAGGCAGCCAGCCAGCCAGGCAGCCAGCCAGCCAGGCAGCCAGCTGGTACTACAAAAGCCAACATATGGACATCAAAGGAAAGGGTGTTCCACACCAACATATGTGGATGTCCTAGAGAAAGATGTAGAAGCAAAAACCATTGATGGTTCACGAGATGTATAGAAGACGAAAATGGATGGTGGCACCGCTTGAGAACTCATCTGAAGATGACCTAAATAATAACAATAACAATAATAATAATAATAATAATAATTCTTACTACAAAAGGCACAAGGCCTGAAATTTGGAGGGAGGGAGGGGAGTAGTCAATTACATCAACCCCAGTGTGCTACTGGTACTTGATTTATTGACTGTGAAAGGATGAAAGGCAAAGTCAACCTTGGCAGAATTTGAACTCAAAACAAGAAGACAGATGAAATGTTGCCAAGCATTTTGCCCAACATGCTAACAATTCTGCCGGCTCACCACCTTAATAATAATAATAATAATAATAATAATAATAATAATAATAATAATAATAACAATAATAACAATAATAATAATAATAATAATAATAATAATAATAATAATAATAATGGTTTCAAATTTTGCCACAAGGCCAGCAATTTTAGGGGTGGTGTTAAGTCGATTACATCGACCCCAGTGTTCAACTGGTACTTATTTTATAGCCTGGAAAATTGGTAAATACTCCTAAAACTGTGATTCTCAATTGGGGTCCATATAAGAATTTTGGGGATCCATGTAACAAAATAGTAAATTGGGGATCCACAAAAGTATTCTAAGGGCCCCTGAAAAAATTTTGCTTTAGATGTATGTGTTTGTATGTATTGTAAGAAACAGCTGGATTTCTTTCTCTGACATTTTGCATCGAATGGCTAAGGGGTCCACCAGAATAAAATAGCAATCAAAGAGGTTCATAAATAAAAATTGGTTGAGAACCCCTGTCCTTGAAGAGAGAAAAAAAGGTTGCCAGCAGGTGGCTACAGAAAATCAAACCCTGTATCCCTCAGATACCAGCTGAGCATTCTGTACCATTAAACCAAGCAGACCTTAACAACAATTACTGTCTATTATAAAGCTAAATAGTAGCTTTTGGAATGTAAAAGCATATATATTAAGTTAATGAGAGGAAAGAGAAGAATACACAGAATGGGGAAAAAAAAATAGGAAAAGGCAGAAACAATAGTAAAATTAGTAGAATAGTTATAACAGCTGTGTGTGTGTGTGTGTGTGTGAGAGAATTTCAACTGTATACACTATTAATAATGTAAAACTATTCAACAGGACTTATATTAACAATGATCTTCTGCAAATATAACCATGTTAAACAAAGAATTTCAGAAGCGGAAATTGGAATTAAAAGACTCACCATCTGGCACATCAATATTTCTTTTATAATTCATGTTATTTCTTTGTAAGGAATGCAAACAGAATAATACCCTATTATTAAGTACTTTGTTTACCAAAACTAAAAACTGGTTTTTAATTATGATTACATGTATTTAGCAAAGATGCATGGCCGAGTCATTAGGCATGTTGCACTCACGATTGTGACATCGTGATTTCAATTCCCAGACCAGCTACATGTTATGTCCTTGAGCAAGGTACTTCATTTCATGTTGCTCCAGTCCACTCAGCTGTAAATTAGTAACCCCCATGACAGACTAGCCTTCTGATCAGGTGGAATGTTGGCCTACTTGCCTAGTCAGCAGGGTAGCATCATTCAAAAGCTAAAACAATGCAAAGTGCACTGTGACTAGTGATGTATAACAACACTTGATAGTCCAGTTGATTAAAGGATCACATAATATGGATTAAAGTAATGAATTGCTAGAGTCTTTAGAGTGTCTGTGAGCAGAAGGAGTCCATTAACCTGTAGGGAGTAATTCATCTAGGGGAAGGAAAACTCTGATTCCAAACTTCCACTACTTTGTGGCTATACCCAGCCATGGAAAAGGCTTTGAGAATAAACCCTATAGGAAAAAAATCACAAGCCAGAGCCCCTGAGGGAAAATTTGGAGTCAGATCCCCTATGGCAGGTTGACATGGTCTACAACCTCATTCTGGCAGCTCCTGTGACAACACTGGTGCCTAATTATGACAGCCATGCTGTTCCCTTGGATCTATCAGTAACATAAACAATAGGGTACATGCTGCATGGGCAACAACCTGTCTTCCATGCCATACTGCCCCAGACTTGGATCCTATCAAAGACTCTACACAGGAGAGATTGAACCAGATAACAGGACAGAGAGAACACTCTGGCTTCATCTATGGCATTAGGACAACACAGAGAAGAATAGTTACCTGTGATAAATCATCATTACAACTTATACAGCACCAGGACAGCTCAGAAGTGCAGATAGTGTAACAGAGACTGCTATTCATGTATTGGACTATTTAGCCACAGGCAACACTGTCCAAGCTTTGATAAAAGAAAATAGAAGAGGATCAGTCAATTATGATTTCATTCAACATATTCTCCTCTCAGATTTGCACACTTATTGCAGCAGTTGGGTTAGGGTTAGGGTTAGGGTTAGGGTTAGGGTTAGGGTTAGGCCTTTCACAATACCCTTAAAGCCAGGAACTTTACAACACTCCTTCATATATATGTGTGTGTGTGTGTGTGTGTGTGTGTGTGTGTGTGATATATCTATATATATATAACTACATGTTGTTGACAAAGTTTTCTGCTTTGTAAAGGTAATTTATCCACTATTTCTGCTGTTCTAATGGCAATTCTGCATTTGAAAAAATATCTAATTTGTAAAAAAAACACATAATACACACACACGCACACAGGTCACTGCAATGCACTGATTCGGACATGTATTTATATGCATAGATAGGACCTTTATCCATAGTCATTAATGACAGACAAATGCTAAAGAAGTAGTGTCTGACAGGACCTGGCAAGCCAGGGAGCTGCACCAGGCTCAACTCGTCCGTTTCAGCATTGTTTCTATGTCTGGATTCCCTTCCTAATGCCAATCACTTTACATAGAGTACTGAGTGTTTTGTATGTGGCATGATAGAACCAGTGTTCTACATGTGGCACCAGCACCAGTGGTTTATATGTGGCATCAGCATGGATGCTTTATACATGGTACCAGCATGGTTGCTTTTTATGTGGCACCAGCATGTATGTTTTATTTAATTTCAAGAGTTGGCTATAATTATCTAATGCATATGTATGTGTGCATGTGTGGCTGTGTGAGAGAGCATGAGTGTGTGTGTGTGTGAGCATGCGTGTGTGTGCATGCGTGTGTGCGGGTATGCCTCTATGCATGCATGTGTGTGTGTGTGTGTGATATTGTAAACAGCGACAGACATTAAATAAAATGACCTCTATCAAATTTCCTCCATCCTAAAATACCAACACCAACCTATCCCCTGTTGTATTGTGACCCTTACCAATCCTTCTTAATTTTAAACAGTTCTGACTGTATACTAATTGCAATAACAACCCCTTGTTATTCAATGGTGGTGGTGGTGGTGGTGGTGGTGGTGGGTGGGGTGATCACCCTATCTGATTGGATCTAGAAAAGAGCTATGGCCATTGACCCTACATCATCAGACTTAACTAATGTAACAGAGAATTTTTCTATACATACATACATACATACAAATGCACATAAACACACACACACAAGTACTGATACACGCATTCACACTCCTTCTTACACATGCACAGAAGACATATACACATACCCATTCTTTTCTATACATGTACACACACACAGTTTCACATTCACTCTTGCATACACATACACTTATTCTATTGTACACACACATAAATGCAAACTCAAATACACACTCTCTCTCTTTCGCATATACACATAATCTTTTTTTACACACACACACACATACACATATGCACACACACACACACGCACACACTGACACTCTCATGCACACACATACTCTATCTCCTTTACACACACATACACACTTTCTCTCTCTTTCTCACACACACTCTCATGCACACACACTCTCTCTCTCCTTCACACACACACACACTCTCATGCACACATACACTCTCTCTCTCCTTCGCACACACACACACACACACACTCACACACACTATCATGCACACACATACTCCCTCTCTTTACACACACATAAACACACACACTCTCTCTTTCTCACATACACACACACAAATACACACATACTATCATGCACACAGTCTCTAACAGACACACACGCACTAAAACAAATACATATACTCACACAAACACATCCCTAAATATTCACACACACAAGCATATACAAACACATACACACACATGTACTTCCATACTTACTAACTACTACAAATATATACATACACATACATGCAAACATACATATATATATATATACATATACACACACACATACATATGTACGTCCACACATACATAGATACATATATCATCTTACATACACATGTATATATATGTATATACATATACACATACATACATACATACATACATACATACATACATACATATATACATGCATACATACATACAAATTCATGTAAATATATTCCTTCTTTCAAGTAAGGCGATCTGAGGTAGTTACCATACACCACCCCACGGCCTCTTCAAGAGGTCATACACCACTCTCAACCCCCACATGTCAGTGAGTGAAAATTAAGTTGAAAACAAACATTAAATTTGACATTGTGACATTCACTCAATGCAATTTGAGTTCAATTTTCTGTGGAATACAATAATGGAGAAGATGCAGCTGAATAGTATTTTCATGTTAATGTTCTTGATCTTGTCTGTGTCCTGAATATGGCTTTAAACTACATCTGGTTGTAGGATCCTGGTTCAAGAATTTTGAATTTTTGAAGAACCACTTCTTAGTCAATATTGTCCCAAGTTCAAGGCGGTGAGCTGACAAAATCGTTAGCATGCCGGATGAAATGCTTAGCAATATTTCGTCTGTCTTTACATTCTGAGTTCAAATTCTGCCGAGGTCAACTTTGCCTTTCATCTTTCGGGGGTCGAAAAATTAAGTACCAGTTGCATACTGGGGTCAATCTAATTGATTCGCTCCCCTCTCCCCCCACAAAAAATTTCAGGCCTTGTGCCTGGAGTAGAAAAGAATATTATTCCAAGTTCTACTCCGACTCAAAGCAGTTGCATCTTTAAGGGTCCCAGCTTTGAGAAGGCACATGGCCTAGTGGTTAGGGTATTTTGCTCATGATCATAAGGGTGTGAGTTCAATTCCCAGCGATGCATTGTGTCCTTGAGCAATGCACCGCCGGGTTGTTCCAGTCTGCTCATCTAGCAAAAATGAGTAGTACCTGTAGTTCAAAGGACCAGCCTTGTCACATTCTTTGTCATGCTGAAAATCCCTGAGAACTACATTAAGGGTATATGTGTCTGTGGAATACTCAGCCACTTCCACACATGTTGATTTCATGAGCAGGCTGTTCTGTTGATTGGATCATCTGGAACCCTGACAGAGTGAAAACTGGATCTAGTGGGCTCTGGGGAAGAAACCTTCATGATTCATCAAATAGGAAGACAGATGCTGCAATGCACTGTGGAGTGCAGATAAGACAAGTAAGACATCTTGGTCATCCCCTGCATCCATCTCCATCCCCAGTTATCTTGATCCGGTCTTGACCTGACCTTGCCACTGGTCACTAGCTAGCAAATGACGTTGACAGAGCACAACTCTTCTTCACTTTAACTCTTTTAATACCAACCCACCTAATACTGTCCTGGAGCCTTTAATACAAACTTCCAGCCTTAAAATGATTTAAATTAAATTCTTCTATCAAAGCTTCATAGTAATTCACTTCCCAAAAACCAGCTTAACAATGACAATCATTTTAATAAATTCTTCATTATTCTAAGAATCAAATGAAACAAAGGCAGGGCATTTCAAGAGAAATTTGGCAACAAAAGGGTTAGACAAAGTCGCTGAGTAACTAAGCAGTCTTCCTTAAGGATGGTCCTTGTCACTCCAACAGACACAAATGTTGTTTATCCACAGGTGAGTAATTCTGCTTGGTCTACTTACATTGTGCAATGAATCTATTTTTAAAGTAATATAATAATACAGGGTGTCCACAAAGTCTGGGTACATGGGGATTAACACATACTTTAAGAAATTATTATTTGTTATATTTAATCGTTTATGTTATGATTTTATTTACTCCATGTACCCACATGGGGATTAACACATACTTTAAGAAATTATTATTTCTTATATTTAATTGTCTATGTTATTATTTTATTTTTTTTATGTACCCAGACTTTGTGGACACCCTGTATAATGGGGATTTAGCTGCTATTTCTAGCAGCCATGTGAAGATTCCCATGGTTACATGTTTAGTATAAATTGTTGCTGCTGTTGTTTATTTTTTAGTCAATCTTTATTGTACAGACGCAGACCTAAACCTATGATCAAAAGCACTCCTGCCATGACCATCCTACTTTTTGGGGGGTTTTTTCCCTGCATTATGTACTCTTGACGTCACTAGTTAGTATGTCCCTCCTTATTTTTCATGTGGTAGGATGTGATAACAAAGATTTTTGGCTGCTATTTCTAGCATGTCAAGTAGGCATATAGAGGTCTCCTTTGTTATAAAGAAGATGAGTGATATAAGGTATTAGGGCAACAATAGTAATAAAGGATATTAGAGTAGCAACATTGATGGAGACATTTAGAGCAGCCACTGCAATGGTAGGCATAAAGACAACAGGTGGGGTTGTATCATTCCAACCATACGGTCTTCGGTTCAATCGGACAAGTGTGTTTTATTACAGAATCGGGCCAACTAAAGCCTTGTGAGTGAATTTGCTAGTTGGAAAAGTGTGTATGCGCGCGCGTGTGTGTGTGTGTGTGTGTGTGCACGTGTGTGTGCATGTGTGTATGCGTGTGTGTGCATGTGTATGCGTGTGTGTGTATGTGTGTGTGTGTGTGTGTGTGTGTCTTTGTGCTTGTACTATGTTTGTCCCCACCATCCTTGACAACTGGTGTGGGTTTGTTTATGTCTCCGTAACTTAGTGGTTCAGCAAAAAAATTCGATGAAATAAGTAACAGGCTTAACAATAATAAGTACCAGAGTCAATTTGTTTGACTAAGCCCTTCGTGGCAGTTCTTGCATGGCCGCCATCCAATGACTGAAACAAGTAACAGATAAAAAGTACTACTAGATTAGCTGAAGTGATTGGAGGCAGCAGCAGCAGGGATGGAGGGAGGTAAGTACACCACCAGCATCACCTCAATAGTCACTCTCAATACTGCCATAGTATTTTACATAGGTGTGAGAGAGGTGGGAGGGAGATGGGGGAGGGGGAGAAGGGGGAGGGGGAGAAGGGGAGAGAGAGAGATGAGGAAAGAGGGAGAAGGGGAGAGATGGAGAAGGAGATAGAGAAAGGTGAGGAGTATATACACACACACACACACACACACACGTGTGTGTGTGTGAGTTTTGTAAAGACTGATAACAAACCAATTACTTTTACAGAGAAACAATTAAAGTTTAAATAAAATGTCACATTTTGGACTTTTCATTAACTGGTGGCGGGTGGGGGGTATGGGGTGTTTTTTGTTGTTATTTATGTATTATTTTATAATTTTTTTTTTCTTTAAGGTCTTGAAAGAAAATTTGTTTTACAAATGTTACTCTCCCTCTCTCTCTCTCCTGTTCTGTTTGTCTCTTTTTCTCCTTCATTTCTCTCTGTGCATCTCCCTTCTACTCACCATTGCTTTTCTCTTTTCCTCTTTCTGCCTCACTCTTTCCTTCTCTCTTTTACACACACACACACACACACACACACACAAAACCCTTCTATACTCTTATTACTACTCTTCCACTAATCTGCTCTCTCTCTCTCTCTCTCTCTCTCTCTCTCTCTCTCTTTCTTCCTTTCTCTTTCTTCCTTTCACTTTCACTCCTCTGCCAACAGTCCCTATCGCTCATCCATCACTCTCCACCTCCTTACACTTTTCTCTCTCACCCTCTCTCTTTTTCTCTCATTCTCTCCCCCCACTCTCTCCCTCTCTATCTATCTATCTTCTCTTTGATTCTCTTTCACCCACATACACACACACACATGCATGCACACACATGCACTCATGCACACACACACACACATGCACACACATACACGCATATACACACATGCACATGCACAAACATACACACATTCTCACACACACACTTGCACACACACGCATGCACATACACACACATGCACACACACATACATGCACACACACGCATATAACAAAGAAGCATTTTATATTAGCATGGAAAAATGCTAATATAAAATGACGGGGATGGTGACGATGAACAATAACGATAAGAATTATTATTTGTGGCAAAAATGGTTACAGCGAATGGTCCTACTCTGAGAAGGGCCTGTAGGCTGGAGAGCAGGAGAGAGGGCTTGTACCTTTGGGGTTAGGTTAATCCTGGATCTGTAGGATACCTTGAGTGACCCTAGCTGGAGTTCCTTCTGTTTCAGGAATGGTGCATCATTCATACTATCACATACTTTGTATACTATATAAACATCTGTCGCATTTCACTGTCTTTTCTATTTTTTCTCTTGTCCCTTATGTAACTCCTCACACAAATTGCTGTCCACCCTTGTGATGCCCCCCACCCACCCACCCACCACCATATATGCTCCTGTGACTGATAGAAAGGATCGTCGTCATCGTCGTTGTCGTCGTCATTATTATTTAGGTGGTGAGCTGGCAGAATCGTTACCATGCTGGAGGAAATGCTTAGAAGTATTCTGTCTGTCACTATGTTCTGAGTTCAAATTCCACTGAGATCAACTTTGCCTTTTGTCCTTTCGGTGTCAATAAATTAAGTACCAATGAAACACTGGGGGCGAGGTAATCAACTAGAAAGGATCATTACCCCGCCTTAGCAAAGGCAGAGGTATTGTTTTCAGTCATGTTTGTTTGTTTGTCTGTTCGTCTGTGGACAAGATATCTCAAGAACTGCTGGATGGATTCAGATGAAACTTTTAGGGATGTTCGGCCTCGTGACTGGCATGAGCTGATTAGATTTGGGGATTGATCTAGTACTGGACCAGGATTCTGGATTATTTTTCTTGTATTTTACTTTTTGAGAGCAGTTGGGTTCATTTTTAGTATTCTCGTTTGTGAGAGCAGTCAAGTTTATTTCATTTTAAAACTCATCTCTGGCTAGTCATTGAGAGGATGTTGGTGTCACCTTGCCAGAGGTTTGCACTCTCTGAGTGCTCTTGTTATTATTATTTTTACTTAAGATGGCAAGTTGGTAGAACTGTTAGTACACCAAATAAAATGCTTTCGGTATTTCATTAGTCTTTACATTCTTTATTCAAATTCCACCGAGGTTGACTTTGCCTTTCATCCTTTTGTAGGATCGATAAAATAAGTACCAGCCAAACACTGGGGCCAATGAAATTAACTTAACCACACCCCCGAAATTGCTGGCCTTGTGCCAAAATTTGAAACCATTATTATTATTATTATACTGTTGGCAGAATCATTTCTGTGCTTAGCAGCATTTCATCTGTCTTTGCTCTGAGTTCAAATACCGCCGAGGTCGACTTTACTTTTCATCCTTTCGGGGTTTGATAAAACAAGTACCAGATGACCACTGGGGTTAATGAAATCGATTAGTCCCCTCCTGCAAAATTTCAGACCTTATGCCTCTGGTAGAAAGGCTTATTATAATTACTGTTGTTGTTGTTATTGTTGTATATGTTCTCACAAATTCACAAATTCAGTAACAGGTTTGTTTCTCTCTCTCTCCCTCTCTTTATCACATTCTCTCTCTCTTTTTCTCTTTCATTCTTTTCTATATCTTTCTCTTGCTTTCATTCTATCTCTAATTTACACACACACATGCACACACACACACACACACACACACACACACACACACACACACACACACACACAAGGCACACACATTCATATACATACGCATACACATACATATATGCTACAACAGTTTTGTTATCTTTCAATTCTCCTTCACTTATCAATTAGTTTCTAAAACTTTCCATTTCTAAAATATTTGTTTAAGATTTTACATAATCGTAAAATATCAGCTATCACCCATTGAAATTATATACACACCCTTTCAGTGTATACATCATTGTGTGTGTGTGTGTGTGTGTGTGTGTGTGTGTGTGTGTGTGTGTGTGTGTGTGTGTGTGTGCATGCACGTGTGCATACGTGTCTGTTTGTTTATATTTATGTGCAAATATCAATATGTATGTGTGTCTACACATGTTTGAGTAAATGTGTATCAATATGTATGTACATATGTATCCGTGTGTGTGTGTGTGTGTGTGTGTGTGTGCGTGTGTCTATGTGTGCATGTCTGTGTATATTTATGTGCATGTATCAATATGTATGTACATATGCATGTGGGTGAATGTGTTTGTGTCCATGTTTGTGTATATGTGTGCGTGCATGAATATGAGTGCATCTGCATATGTCTGTATATATGTGTATATGTGTGTGTATGTGTCCCAAATATGTATGCTAGAGATGAATATAATATTTATTTATCAAAAGGCTCTTAGGGATCCCAGAGTCCTTAATCTGATACTTCTCCCTTACTTAACTATGTCAAATAAGTTATATCTCAATTTGGGAGGTCCTGCTTGTATCACATCATTATAAATACATACAACATAAACCAATGATCAAGCAAGCAGCTATGCGGTCTCGCAACGTACAAGACATAATAGTCAAATTTCCATCAAGTGACATTCTACCTTCTTTGGCAGAATCATTAAAATGTTGTCAAACAAAATGCCTGTTAATATTTGGTTTCAGCCGTTTGAATACTAAGCTTAAAAGCAACCAAGGTCAACTTTGTGCCCTTAATTCTTCCAGGCTGATAAATTAAAATACCAGTCAAAATTGATATATATTCCTTGATCGTTACCAGAGTCGCCTTCCTGGCACTTGTGCTGGTGGCACGTGAAAAGACATTCGAGCGAGGTCGTTGCCAGTGCTGCTGGACTACCTCATATGCAGGTGGCACATAAAATACACCATTTTGAGCGTGGCCGTTGCCAGTACCGCCTGACTGGCCTTTGTGCTGGTGGCACGTAAAAAGCACCCACTACACTCTCGGAGTGGTTGGCATTAGGAAGGGCATCCAGCTGTAGAAACTCTGCCAAATCAGATTGGATCCTGGTATAGCCATCAGATCATCCAGCCCATGCTAGCATGGAAAGAGGACGTTAAACAATGATGATGATGATGATGATGATGATAAATACTTCCTAGACACCACTGGAATTATAAGAGACGAAACATTGGATACTGTAATCTTGAATACAACATCATCATCATCATCATCTTCAGCAGCAGCAACAACAACGATAGTATCATGGAATCGTTTTATACCTGCTTTTCCATGCTGGTATGGGTTGAACATTCTTTCTGAAGTGGTGTTTTACAGCCAGATGCCCTTCTTGTTGCCAACCCTAACAACTCAGAGGGATGTGGTGTACATATTCTAAAACCAGAAGACAACTGGTAAAATGTCATCATGGATAAGTTGTATGAAAATAAGACAGGTGGTCATGGATGGCTGTTTGATCAGGGCTGGCCCAGGGTTCAACAGCCATAATGTATACACACTACTTTTGCACATCTATAAAAGTTCATCACTGATTGGAACAATCACTGGGAAGGTCCACTGCTAATCTTGTAACCTTGCTGACCCCTGACCTTGCTGACTAGGGATTAGCAAGGTCACAAGTTCATAAAATCTCTCTCTCTCTCTCTTTCGTTTTCACACACACACACACACACACACACACACACACACACACACACACACACACACACACGCATACACATATTCATCATCATTTTAACCTTTATTTTTCCATGCTTGCATGGGTCAGAAGAAATTCAATGAGGTGGATTTTCTATGGCCAGATACCCTTCCTGTCACCAACCATCACTTGTTTTTAAGCAAGGTAATAATTCTCCAAGAGCACAAATGGATGATATGTCTTCATGGAAGACTGCAAGTAAATGATACCACTAGTATGACAAGTGGCAATTGTTTACAATTAACATGAGATGTTAAAATGGTGGAGGTAGTGATAACAATGATGATGATGACAGGCTTCTGCACAGTTTCCGTCTTCCGAATTTCACTAACAAGCAAAGGTACCGGTCGACCTGAAGTCATAGCAGACAATACTTGTCCAAGGTGGTATACATTGTCATATACCTCCAAACTCGGAACATCATGATTGAGAAGCCAACTTCTTCATCACACAGTAGTGACCAGACCAATATTTTTGTTCTTCATATTAATGTTGTTGCTTCAGATCCTGGTTTTTCAAAAGATTCCAAGAAAACAAAGGAATCACATAAGTTAATTTTTGATATCCCTGTGGAGTTGCAATATTGACTTTGATCTAACTAAGGATAAGAAACGGTCCATTGTTTTCAAGAACAGACAATAAATGCCTGATCATCTTACTGATATATCTATCCATTTGGGAGATATATTTATTTACACTTGTGGTCAAAAAAAATATTATTATGAGATTTATGAAAGATGGTTTAATATGTTTATCATATTAATGCATTTATAACATTGATTGATATCATCACCATCATCATCATCATTGTCTTTGTCAACAACATTTAATATTGACTTCCCGATGCTTGCATGGGCCAGATGGAATTTGTTGAGGCAGATTTTTTTTTTTTTTTATGGCTGAATGCCCTTCCTGTGGCCAACCCTAAATTATTTCCAAGCAAGGAAATATTTTCCCATAGCTACATCTATTTTTCATGGAAGATTGGAAAGGAACAATCTCACTTCTATCACAATGATGCTCATTTAAAACTATCACATGACGTCTAGACTAGGATACACAACACACAAACACAGATGCACACGCATACATTACACACATATATACACATGCACACAAGTGTTCTACACTCATATACATACTGTCCATAATTCTTTTACACACCCTGTACTACCAAATAATATTGAGGTGAGTTAAAAGTTTTGCAATATTTGCATATGTACTACTTTGTGGCATGTATATCACATGACCAAAACAATTTGAGCTGTAGAAGGTACCTGCTGAGCTTGGTAGTATCGGGGTAGTTGGTGTGCTGATATGCAGTGTACTACTTCACTCCATATGTCATTCGAAAGCCACTCAGATGAATGTGCAATGTCATCTAATTCAGGAACTTATCCTTTATGAGTTCAAATTGGGCCATTACACTCTGGTAATAATTACTGGTATTATTACTATAACTATACGTTATATTCACAACTGTTAATATCACTGCATCCAGTTGAAAACGAGGCTTTGGAATGAAAACGAGGCTTTGGAAAGAAAACGAGGCTTTGGAATGAAAACGAGGCTTTGGATCGAAAACGAGGCTCTGGATTGAAAACGAGGCTCTGGATCAAAAACGAAGCTCTGTATTGAAAACTAGGCTCTGGAATGAAAACGAGGCTCTGGATTGAAAACGAGGCTCTGGATTGAAAACGAGGCTCTGGATTGAAAACGAGGCCCTGGATCGAAAACGAGGCTCTGGATTGAAAGCGAGCCTCTGGATCGAAAACGGGGCTCTGGATTGAAAACGAGGCTCTGGATTGAAAACGTGGCTCTGTATTGGAAACGAGGCTCTGATTTGAAAACGAGGCCCTGGATCGAAAACAAGGCTCTGGATCGAAAACGAGGCTCTGGATTGATAAAGAGGCTCTGGATCGAAAACGAGGCTCTGTATTGAAAACGAGGCTCTGTATCGAAAACGAGGCTCTGGATCGAAAACGAGGCTCTGGATTGAAAACGTGGCTCTGGATTGAAAACGAGGCTCTGGATTGAAAACGAGGATCTGGAATGAAATCGAGGCTCTGGATCGAAAACGAGGTTCTGGATTGAAAACGAGGCTCTGGATCGAAAACGAGGCTCTGGATCGAAAACGAGGCTCTGGAATGAAAACGAGGCTCTGGATTGAAAACGAGGCTCTGGATTGAAAACGAGGCCCTGGATAGAAAACGAGGCTCTGGATCGAAAACGAGGCTCTGGAATGAATACGAGGTTCTGGAATGAAAACGAGGCTCTGGATCAAAAACGAGGCTCTGGATCGAAAACGAGGCTCTGGAATGAAAACGAGCTTCTGGATTGAAAACGAGGCTCTGGATTGAAAACGAGGCTCTGGAATGAAAACGAGGCTCTGGATCGAAAACGAGGCTCTGGATCGAAAACGAGGCTCTGAAATGAAAACGAGGCTCTGGAATGAAACGAGGCTCTGGAATGAAAACGAGTCTCTGGATTGAAAACGAGGCTTTGGAATGAAAACGAGGCTTTAAAATGATATTTAAACATGGATGTTTGTTGTCCAACTAGGTTGATGACTAAAGCTACTGCCGATGGATACTGTACCCTTGTTCTTAGAAGAGTAAAGCCTATTTTGGTCCAATCTTTTTCAGCCTCCTGTATTACCGAAATTGAGAATTACTAAACTACTACAATTTCCTCTTCTAAATAGACAAAGCACTGGAGTGTTTCAACGTCGACCTGGTCTCACCTACTGCCAGAAAACGGCATTGTACTTTTAATTTTACCAACTACCTTGAGTTGCTTAGTGCGGTGGATGAGGATAAATTTCACCTGCTCACCAATCACACCAGCCCCCACATGTTTGAATATATCATGGACTGCAACACATACAACAGAGCCCTTGACATTCTTATCTCACTATATGTGAAACCAAAGAATGTAGTGTATGCATGACACCTGATATACACTTACAAAGCAGGAGTATGGACAAAGTTTAGATCAATACCTCCAGAAGCTCAAACGTTTGGTGAGAGACAGTGGATACAAAGCTGTTTCGACTACTAAACATCTCAATGAAGCTGTAAGAAATGGCATGCATTCTAGTAGCATATGCTGGCGGTTGTTGGAGCAAGACTATTTAGATCTTGACTGGGCCTTCATTCTTTCAAGGGGTCAATACAATAAAGTATTGATTAAATGCTAGTAGTGGTAGGAAGAGATATAAGTAACTATCCCCCTTGCGACTTCAATATTGTAATGGTGTAATCCAAATTTGAACCACCACCACTACTGCAAGAGTAGATGCTGAACTTTTACAATATCTCAATGCTTCAAGCATGAGATAAGAGTACTTCTCAAAGGTCAGTAACTGTATGTTGAACACATATACGCATAAACGCACACACACACACACACACACACACACACACATATGCACATGCACAGAGGCATGTAAACACACATATGCACACATGTGCTTGCACACACATGTGCATGCATACACACAAGCACAGGCACACACACACACACACAAGCACACACACAAGCACACATTCACAGAAACATAGGCACAGCCACACATGCAAACTCAAAGCTATACTCACACACACACACACAAACATACATATTCATACACACTCACAGCCACAGGCATGCATGCATGCATATGTTCACATACACACACTTACACAAAGAGGCATGTAAACACACACATACACACAAACACACACATGTGCATGAAAACACATGCATAGGCACTGACACACACACACACATACACACACACACACATACACACACACACATACACACACACAGAGGCACACACACACACACACAGAGGCACACATTCACCCATTCACAGAAATATATGCTCAGCCACACACAAACTCAAAGGTATACACACACACACACAAACACACATTCACACACCTCTCATAGCCACAAGCATCACATACAGGCTCACGTGCACACACACACATACACACACACACACACACACACACACACACACACACTTGCAGCTACAAGCATGCATGTGCAGAAAAATTACACATACAGGGACATTAACACACACACATACACACACATACACAGCCACATGGGCACAAATTCACACACACACCCACCTACATGTACACACATCACACATACACAGAAACATGCAAACAAACGTACAGCTATACATACAGACACACACACATTCATGCACACATACTCACAGCCACAAGCAAGCTTGTGTCTGTTCGCACACACATACACATACACATTTACAGCTACTCGCATGCATGTGTGCAAACACACAAACACACACACACACATACACACAACTACATGAGCATGAATTCACACGCACTTACACACACACACATATGCTCACACATACACAGAAACATACACAGAAATACACACACAGCCATAGATATACATACAGATGCACACAGACGCACATACACACACTCAAAGCCACAAGCATGCATGTGTCTGTTCACACACATATGCACACATACACAC
>NC_142935.1:62845691-62848191 GCF_046866305.1 Octopus bimaculoides
TGTGTGACTTGGGGACAATAAATACCACAAGGTATTTTGGTATGATAGCACCAATTCTTTTTCCCAGTATCCTTGTCAATGCATATATATTTTACAAATATAAACATACACACACACACACATTCATATATACATGAGTGTATATATATATATATATATATATATATATATATATATATATATATATATATATATATATATACATATATATATATATATATACACATATATACATATATATATACATATATATATATATATATATACATATATATATACATATATATATATATATATACATATATATATGTATGTGTGTATATGCATGTATATATATATATATGTATATATATGTATATATATGTATATATATATATATATATATATATATATATATATATACATACACACATATATATATTCCCATTCCGAGGAATCTACTTGAGATACACTAATACATGTATACACACACACACACACACACACACACACACATATACATATACGTGTGTGTGTGTGTGTGTATGAACATGTGTACATACGCATACATGAGTTACTGAAGCAAAGAATTAAAAAGTTAACTTAAAACCAGATGACATGGGCATCAAACATCATGGTTGGCAATTTCAAAAACCATATATTTAAAACCTGCTAATATTTTTCTATCTGTATAAGGGGATGACCTGACAAAATTTTTAGCAGGATTGGAAAAATTCTTAGGGGTATTTCATCCACCTTTATGATCTGGGTAAAGTACCAGTTGAGTACTGGGGGTTTGATGTAATTGACTTACTCCCCACCTGCCTCCCAGAACTAGCTGAACTTATTCTTTTCTTTTATTCTTTTATTTGTTTCAGTCATTCGACTGTGGCCATGTTGGAGCACTGCCTTTAGTTGTGAAAATCAACCCCAGGACTTATTCTTTGTAAGCCTAGTACTTATCCTATCGGTCTGTTTTGCCAAATCGCTAAGTTACAGGGTAGTAAACATACCAACATCGGTTATCAAGCGATGGTAGGGGAACAAACACAGACACACAAATATATACATATATATATATATACGATGGGCTTCTTTCAGTTTCTGTCTACCAAATCCACTCACAAGGCTTTGGTCGGCCCAAGGCTATCGTAGAAGACACTTGCCCAAGATTCATTGCCGTGGAACTGAACCCGGAATCATGTGGTTGGTAAGCAGGCTACTTACCAGACAGCCACTCCTGCGCCATATAAAAGTTATGGAATGAAATAAGGATGGTTATATGAGCTCTGTTGTTCATGAACACTAATACAAAATTAATAATTACACATCAATAGTGAATAATGAATGATGCACACACACACACACACACACACACACACATGCACATATATATATATATATAGCACTCACCTTAACTTCATAACAGATAATGAAGAGGTCCTCTGATGTACCTCTTTGGTAAAATCCCAATGGTAGTTGGTCTTCCTGACAGCTATTTCAGGCTTATCTTTCTATGTATAAAACCTGTAAAGAGAATGTAATTAATTATAACTGTAATGTAGAAAACATGAAGTATGCACTGAAAGTTAACATAGCAAATATGGTTTATAACATGGTGAAAATTAGCCTTTTATATAATGTTTAACAAGGCAGTGAGCTGGCAGAATCGTTCCGCTGAGGTCAACTTTGCCTTTCATCCTCTTGGGTTGATAAACTAGGTACCAGTTGAACACTGGAGTCGATGTAATCAACTTACCCTCTCCCAGAAATTGCTGACCTTGTGCCAAAATTTGAAATCAATACGATATGTAAAAAAGTAATGTATTTGTAAGATGCTGGAACTGGTTTGTAACAGAAACTGATTTGTAACATGGTAACACTGGTTTGTAACATATTTAAACTTGGCTTGCAACAGCATGAAACTCAGTTTGTAACATGCTGAAATTTGGTTTGTAACATGGTAAAACTGGTTTGTAACATAATGAGACTTGGTTTGCAACAACATGAAACTCAGTTTGTAACATGCTGAAATTTGATTTGTAACATGGTAAAACTGGTTTGTAACATAATGAGATTTGGTTTGCAACAACATGAAACTCAGTTTGTAACATGCTGAAATTTGGTTTGTAACATTGTAAAACTGGTTTGTAATTTTTGTAATATGGTCTTCTTATCAAAAGTATCAAGGGAGGTAGCCTTGTGTAAATTGATGAGAGATTAAGAGAATGACAGAGGAATATAGATAGGGGTCAAGCTGTGGAGAAGATACAAGGATACGCGAGTTGTGGAAGGAGAGAGTGGAAGAGAGACTTAGAGAGAAAGATAGAAATGGAGAGTGAGAGATGTTGATAGATATGTGTCAGAACATACCCTCAAGGTACAGTGGAGGGGTGAATACAGGTGAAATGACACAGAGGACTGGACTAGGTGAGTGGGCAGTGGGTGGGAGGAGAGACAAAGAGGAAAGTTTCATAAGAATGTGAGGAGAACTCTTTGGGAAAGCAGGGCAAGTTTTATA
>NC_142935.1:62853191-62868191 GCF_046866305.1 Octopus bimaculoides
GTTGGAAACAGGTTTCCATTAGGTATATCCCAGCCAAGCCCTGTTTTCTCCTCTTGACCTAGGTTTTGATACTTTGCTGGTTTGCCTATAAATAAATAAAGTTGAACACCATTTTGAGCGTGGCCGTTGCCAGTAACGCCTGACTGGCCTTCGTGCCGGTGGCATGTAAAAAGCACCCACTACACTCTCTGAGTGGTTGGCGTTAGGAAGGGCATCCAGCTGTAGAAACTCTGCCAAATCAGATTGGAGCCTGGTGTAGCCATCTGGTTTCACCAGTCCTCAGTCAAATCGTCCACCCCATGCTAGCATGGAAAGCGGATGATGACGATGAACTTGGTGGGTTGATTAAACACTACTAATCTGAGGCAGTAGATTAGCAGAAAACCATTAGAGTACGAAATGAGATGTTTTGCAGTATCTGTTCCAGCTCTGCTATCTGTTTTGAGACCAATGCCTGCAATAACACTGATGGAAAGCTATATTGGTCTTAAAGGGACAACCTTGGAAACAGAAATGACATGGAAAGAGGAGACTGCAAGCATAAACAACTGCCTGCTTTCAGCCCCACAAAAAAAAAAAGAAATAAATAAATAAAAAAAAGAAAACTTGTCCAGGACTGTACATAGATGTGCAGATACATGGTCAGCCCTGATTATACTTGAACAGTTCAAGACAATTCTTATTTGGATTTACTGCATTCCTGAATATGTCAGGAGACCACATCTCACTTGTACATTTCATTTCGGCAACTTTTCTGGGGGTTTTTTACCCTTCCTAACATCAACTACTTTACATAGTGCACTGGTGTATTTATATATGTCTATATAAAATGTATAAGTATGTGTGTGTATATGTATATGCGTTGAGTGTGTATATGTGTATATAATCAGATAGTAAGTAAAAAACAACTTGTTCTTCTGTATGTATATATTTATACATACCAAGCTGTAGAAACTTTGCCAAACCAGATTGGAGCCTAGTGTAGCCATCTGGTTCACCAGTTCTCAGTCAAATCGTCCAACCCATGCTAGCATGGAAAGCAGACGTTAAACGATGATGATGATGATGATACATTCATACATATATGTATATATATATATATTAAACTGGCAGCATGACCATCCCCAAATACAACAATATATATATATAAGTAGTGCTACGAGGTCATATATATATATATATATATATATATATATATATGACCTCGTAGCACTACTTTACAGTATACAACAAACCACAATAGATATGGCTAAAATATCTTTTATATATATATATATATATATATCAATACAGTAAAAATTCATTATCAGTAAAGTTTAAATCAGTTCATTAGTAATCATATTGCTATTTAAGAAACATCATTAATCAGTTTTTGACCTCATCCAAATATTCTTCATCCATAAAAAAACATTGATGTTGTTAGTGATGTCATTGTGATTTTGTAGCTACCTTTTCAAATTTCACCCATGCTTTCTGTGTTTACTAGATTCTTTTTGTTTACAAGATTAAGTATATCAGCACTCACTCAATTATTGCTTCAGGCAAGATGGTATCCATAGGTAATTTATGTTTCTGTATCAAAATTCGTCATCCTATTCAATTAATTTAAAAAAATAAAATGCCACCGGTTTCGTGGTTGAGCTGTTTTGCACTAAGGAATTTTGTGTTCATAATTCTAACATACATAACAACAACAATAACACCAACAACAATAATAATAATAAATAAAAGTAATTTGAACGTGGAGCTTAAAACAGAAACGATTCCTATAATAGTAGGTGCATTAAGTATGATAAAAAAAAACACTCAGACAAATATATAACAAAAAAAAACAGGACTTACAAGTATATATAACATACAGAAAATTGCACTACTGGGCACTGCACACATCCTACGCAAAACACTTTCAATACAGTAACAATAAGAACATCACAGCAAACCGCAGCACATACCCAAGGCACACAGAGCTGCACTTGGTAGTGAAGTGAAAGCACATGATAAGAATAAGACTATTGAATAATAATAATGATGATGATGATAATAATAATAATAATAATAATAATAATAATAATAATAATAATAATAATAATAATAATAGTAATAATAATAATAATAATAATAATAATAATAATAATAATAAAAGAATGGCAGCTCCCCATTATGTCGTATATGCCAACAACAAAATGAGACCATCGATCATGTTGTCTCCATGTGCAGTCTGCTTGCGCCTACAGAGTATCTCAACAGGCATGATAGAGCTGCACAATATATTCACTGGGTAATATGCAAAAACCTGGACTTGCCCCATGATAAAAACTGGTGGGAACACAAACCACCCCCAGTACTTGAAAATGATCACATTGCACTCCTCTGGAATTTCACCATTCAAACTGACAGAAAGATAGACGCAAATAGGCCAGACATCATACTGAAAGACTTCAGACAAAAATCATGCCTCCTCATTGATATGACTGTCCCAATCGATATAAACGTATCTGTCAAGACCTACCAAAAACTGAGCAAATATAAAGATCTTGAAATAGAAATTAGCAAAATGTGGAATCTGAAGACGAAAACAATACCTATTGTCATAGGTGCCCTGGGAATGACAGCGAAACGGGCTGATTACTACCTAGATCAGATTCCAGGAAACCCCAAAATGGCTGAAGTTCAAAAGATAGTGCTCATGGGAACTGCCCATATCCTACGTAAAATACTGTCTAGGTGATCTCAAATTTTAAAGCAAACACATAATTTTCTTATGGTTTCTTAAACATTCACTTGAACAAAACTGTACAAATCCAAATATATGGTACCCTAGGCATAACACCTACATGAACTTCTAACTTGTCGTCTCTTGAGGTCTCTGGGTGAGACTTGGATCCAACTTGTACAAATGCAAAACAAAAGTCAAACATAAAATAATAATAATAATAGTAATAATAATAATTAGAATTAGAACTATTATTACCTGTAGAATATAAAGAATATTGAAGGTTTGTGGATACCTAAGGTTACCTAAGGTAGTAGCCCACCACCCACATAAGTTCTTCTAGGAATAAGAACAACCCAAGTCAAATCAGCAATGATTCTAATGCTGAAGAATTGTATGGCTAAATTCAAACAACTCCATTAGTGACTATCACTCTATCAACACCACCTCCACTACATCTAATAACATCGTCATCATCATCATCATCATCGTCATCGCCATCATCATCTTTTATTTATTCCTTTCCTTGTTTCAGTCATTTGACTGCGGCCATGCTGGAGCACTGCCTTTAGTCGAGAAAATCGACCCCAGAGCTTATTCTTTGTAAGCCTAATACTTATTCTATCGGTCTCTTTTGCCAAACGGCTAAGTTACGGAGACATAAACACACCACCATCGGTTGTCAAGCAATGTCGGGGGACAGACACACAAACATATACACACACATACATACATATATATATATATACATATATATATATATATATATATATATATATATATATATATATATATATATATATATATATATATATATATATATACAAGGCTTTGGTCGGCCCGAAGCTATAGTAGAAGACACCTGCCCAAGGTGTCACAGTGGGACTGAACCCAGGACCATGTGGATGGTAAGCAAGCTACTTACCACACAGCCACCAACATTATTATGATTCAGCTACTTATAACATTGCATAAATTCCTAAATCATAGGGTTCACAGCTGGAAACCCTTCCATTCTAAAGACAAAGAGAGAAACAAACACAGACACCAGTGAAACATGAAACAAAAATGACAATAAGTTTTATTTATTTATCAATTTGTTTATTTATTCACTTATTCATTGGTCTATTTTTGCAAGTAGTTCAAGTCAGGCAAGTATAGTTAATGTGCTACGTACAGGTAACGTGTCACACGCACATACATTCATCATGTTGGATTGCTGGACTCTACATTTCTTTTCATTCTCTCTTTCTGTGTATTTTCTCTATTCCTTTCTGTCGAAGAGCGCAGGCTCGAAACGTAAAAGACTTTTTCAGTTTTTCTGAGCAACAAACTAACACACTTGCTTATTGTTCATGCACCTGTTTTTGTCTTTTGTTTTTCTATAAATTTCAACTTAATATGTAAATTCCTGATCTAAGAACTTGTCACCCAGAATGCCGTAATTCTGAAAATCACATATATGTGTGTGTGTGGGTGTGTGTGTGTATACATTTAGTGTGGGGGCCTTATAAAAAGGGGGGAATGGCAAACTCAAGGGCTGCCCCAGAAGGCATGCACTCTAGCTATGCCAGCGACAATATTTGAACTCAGAATGCAAAGAGCTGGAATAAATACTACAAGGAGTTTTGTTTGATTCCTTAATGATTCTGCTAATCCCCTGCTTTAATCCTTTAATGCTGTTGTATTATATTTAATAAGAGAAAACACAAAATCAGAATCGCAAGAGGGAAGGGAGCAGTAGAAGAAGAAAACCAGAGAAGACATAAGCGGAAGTGGTGAAAGCTATTCACAGGATATTGAATTTCAGGAAGGACATGACAAGTGACCTTGACAAGTAGAGACATGCTGTGTTGGTGAAGACCCATCCAACCCATGCAAGTATAGAAAAACAAATATAACATAACGGTGATGTTATGATCATATATACACATGCACATACTCATACATACATACCTACAAAGAAATATGTAAAATGTAATGATACACACACACACTTATGTTCTAAAGAGACATGTTCACACAGAACATAAATGCAGGGGAGCAATATCGAGAATAACTACCCGAAATTGCAAGGATAATCTGGATCTCGACTGAAGAAAGAAAACACAGAATGACCTGTCCGTGTTTTCTTTGTATCGTCCATCTGAATGTTTTGTCCCTTTCTTGTATCACCTAACTGTCTGTATGTTTTGCGTTCTTGTCCCATTCTGTATTATTTATATACATATATATACCTATATGTATGCACACAGCAGCACAAACACACATTTAAAAACTCCAGGAACTGCCTTGACTCAGAAAGTCTTGTCACTTTGTTAGCGATCATCTTGAATGCCAATCTCAAAGAAAAACGTACAAACATAAACACATAACACATAGTCATATAATTTATTAGTGTTGCATTTTTTTTCTTTGAACTATAGAATTTTAAAATAAAGTAATTAAGATTTTTTTTTTTAAACAAGAAAATCTCTCCTATATACTACCCCAAATAAATGAATAATAAATTATTTAATTGTATAATTTGATTACAAGTGAAATTCATTTCCTACAAATTTTGATTTAGGTGTTTTAGATCAAAGAATATCTTTTAGGTTAAACTAGTTTTCCAATAAAGTTTCAGTTTGTACATGTGTGTGAGTGTGTGTGAGTGTGTGTGAGTGTGTGTGTGTGTGAGTGTGGGTGGGTGTGTATATGCACGTGTGTGTGTGTGTGTGTATGTGTGCGTTTGCTCTGTGTATGAGTGTGTGGGTGTATATATGTGTGCAAGATTCTGTGTATGTGTGTTTCTATGTGTATGTGTGTGTATGTGTACATGTGTGTATGTGTATGTGTGCATGCATATGCATGCGTGCATGCTTCTGTATGTGTATGTGTGTGCATATGCTTCTCTGTATGTGTATTTGTGCTTGTGCTTCTGTGAATGTGCGTGTGTGTGTGTACACGTAGTTCTCTCTGTGTGTATGCATATGTGTGTGTACGCATGTGTGTGTGTATGTGAGTGCATGCGTACTTCTTTGTGTGTATATGTGTGTGTGTGTGCGTGTGTGTATGTGTGTGTGTGTGTATGCGTGCGCATATGACTAACTGAATAGTTGTAGGTCTGTGAGTATGTACTGGTGTGCGTGGACGTGTATATGAATGCATATTTGTATATGCGTGTATGTGTATGTGTGGGAGTTTAAAAGTATGCAAGAGTGTTTGGTTGTATGAATGAATGAGTGTGTCTTCCGTGTGTGTGTATGAGGGTGTGTAAGAATGTATGAGTGCGTGAGTGTATGTGCCTGAGCATCTGCATGTGTGGATGTATGTGTGAGTGTATGTACAGAGATAAAGTACATCAGAATGTATGTGTGTGTATGTGTGCATGCGCGTGTGAGTGTGTGTGTGTGCATGTGTGCACACACAAGACTATGTGTGTGTAAAATGTCTGTCTCAATTTCATTGTAAGTCACTGCATAATCAATACAAAATCAATCAGAAAGTTGGAACACTAAATTTTTCATGTATTGATCTTCATAAAAGAAAACACATTCTTTATCAGTAATATTGTTGTTGTTCTGATTGTTGCTCTATTTCCAGTTTTTTATTTTTTATTTTTAAAAATTTTTCTCTCTCTTCAACGTTACCAAGATTACCTTAGGTGTATGGAATCTGATACAAGCTGGTAAGGAAAAAAAAAAAAAATTTGGTAAGGAAAGTAGGTAGGGTTTCTTATAATAGCACGAGCATCTCAAGAGAAGAAAATAAAACTTAAGGAAGAGAGCTTGAGACGTAGACAAATGTGAAATAACTACCTCGCTGACAGGCTGACGGTTGAATGGACGGGTGGATGGAAAAACTAACCGGGTAAATTGATCATACACAGCTGTCTCATGCTATGTCAGAATAGTTTGAGGAGCGAGCTGGCAGAAACGTTAGCATGCCGGGCGAAATGCTTAGCGGTATTTCGTCTGCCGCTACGTTCTGAGTTCAAATTCCGCCGAGGTCGACTTTGCCTTTCATCCTTTCGGGGTCGATTAAATAAGTACCAGTTACGCACTGGGGTCGATACAATCGACCTAATTCCTTTGTTTGTCCTTGTTTGTCCCCTTTGTGCTTAGCCCCTTGTGGGTAGTGAAGAAATAAGAATAGTTTGAGGAGCAGATGCAGACATGACTGTGCTGGTTGAGACGTTCAGTTTGCAGCCATTGAGTTTCAGGTTCAATCCCACAGTATGGCTGTTTGGACTTGTGTTTACTATTTATAGCCTCAAGTTGGCCAATGCTTTGTTAGTGATACTTTGGTAGGTGGAAACTGTACAGGAACAAGGCATGTATGTGTAAGTACAAGTGTGCGCATGCACACACACACACACACACACACACACACATACACACACACACATATAAAATTGAGTGGACAAACAAAAGACAGAGATAAGTTTCAGGGACATGCCTAAGTTGCATGGGGCCAAATCAAATTGTTTTAAATAATGTGTGGTATATATATATATATATATATATATATATATATATATATATATATATATATATATATATGTATGTATGTATGTATGTATGTATACTCTTTGCTCTTCTCTGTTAAATACTGAGCAGAATCATCATCATCATCATCATCATCGTTGTTTAACGTCCGCTTTCCATGCTAACATGGGTTGGACGATTTGACTGAGGACTGGTGAAACCAGATGGCTACACCAGGCTCCAATCTGATCTGGCAGAGTTTCTACAGCTGGATGCCCTTCCTAACGCCAACCACTCCAAGAGTGTAGTGGGTGCTTTTACGTACCACCGGCACGAAGGCCAGTGAGGCGGTACTGGCAATGGCCATGCACAAAATGATGTATTTTACATGCCACCTGCACAGGAGCCAGTTCGGCAGCACTGGCAACGATCTCGCTCGAATGTCTTTACACGTGCCATCTGGCACAAGTGCCAGGAAGGCGATGCTGGGCACAGGTGCCATTGACGGTTTCGCTTTCGCTTGCTCCAACAGGTCTTCGCAAGCTGAGTTTCGTTTCCAATGAAGGAGACGACGTTGGCATGGGTGCCAGTCGTCGAATTTAATTCGATTTCGATTTCACTTGCCTCAACAGGTCTTCGCAAGCGGAGTTTAGTGTCCAATGAAGGAAGGTACGCATAAGTGAGCTGCCTGAGGCATTTAATATTATGTACAGATACGGTTCTTTTCAAACTAGCAAAAAGAGATAACAGTTATATCATGATTTATATCATAATTAGCAAGTATATGCTTTGGTTCACATATCCTTGAATAGCTTTCATCAATCTGATACCATGGTGCAAGGTGTTGCCCAGTGACATATGTTTATACAGAGGACCAAATTGACAACAGGCTTAGCAGAAGATATATATTATTATATCTAAGGCGGCGAGCTGGCAGAAATGTTAGCACACCGGGCGAAATGTTTAGCGGTATTTCATCTGCCACTGCGTTCTGAGTTCAAATTCCGCCGAGGTCGACTTTGCCTTTCATCCTTTCGGGGTCGATAAATTAAGTACCAGTTACGCACTGGGGTCGATATAATCGACTTAATCCGTTTGTCTGTTCTTGTTTGTCCCCTCTGTGTGTAGCCCCTTGTGGGCAGTAAAGAAATAGGTATTTCATTTGCCATTACGTTCTGAGTTCAAATTCCGCTGAGGTCGACTTTGCCTTTCATCCTTTCGGGGTCGATTAAATAAGTACCAGTTAAGCGCTGGAGTTGATCTAATCGATAATCCCCCCTCCCCAAAATTTCAGACCTTGTGCCTATAGTAGAAAGGATTATCATCATCATCATTATTATTATTATTATTATTATTATTATTATTATTATTATTATTATTATTATCATCATCATCATCATCATCATCATCATCATCATCATCATCATTATTATTATTATTTTATGTTTGACTTTTGTTTTGCATTTGTACAAGTTGGATCCAAGTCGTACCCAGAGACCTCAAGAGACAACAAGTTAGAAGTTCATGTAGGTGTTATGCCTAGGGTACCATATATTTCGATTTGTACATAGTGTTGTTCTAGAGAATGTTTAAGAAACCATAAGAAAATTATGTTTGTTTTAAAATTTGAGATCACATAGACAGTATTTTACGTAGGATTATTATTATTATTATTGAGTGAGAGAGCAGTGCATGCCATCAAAGTGACACTGGGGTAAAATATACGAAACCCAGTATACCCATCATGACTACCCGTCTGATAAGGGTACACCAGGTACATGCATCACAACCATGTGTGCGTGACATGGTGATCTCATATCAAGATAAACAGTGCATGACCTCGCAGGTGGGGGCCCAGTTAGAATTTTCTTCAGATCGTGTAGCCCATCCCACTCAAAAGGTCCCTGAATAAGGTTTACTTAAGGATGTTGAGCAAAACACCCATGTTTTCAAAGGTGAATTATTCAAACCCCAAAGAATTCCTCTCAACACATGGCTATGATGCTCCCCCACTACTTCTGCTCATGATCAGAGATGCACATATCATCAGCCACCAAGGGACATGCTCAACTGGTTACGGTCAAACAACTGACAAGCAAATCTGTGGTATTGAGCAGAATATTTGCTGTAGCCCATCTTTTATACCCAGACAAAACAATGTACATGATAACACTTCCATTCAATTAAGATCAGAAGACATGAGAGCCACTGTCTGGTACTGCATCCGATTATTATTATTATTATTATTATTATTATTATTACCACCATTATTTTATTATTTGTGTCTCATCTATCAACCTACAATTCAGACCGAGAGCCCTACGAGTCAGTTCCAAATCAAAAACCCTTGTAGGTGACAAGCAAATGTGCGAACACCTTAACCACACAGACATGCCTGTGGCTACAAGAGCTTGGGACTATAATCCTTCACCTCTCAGCAGCTACCTTCGATTCCATGGCTACATTAAAATTCAAACCATCAACTCAAACAGTGAACTACTATCTTGCTTACTGACAGCTTGCTCCATTTCTTGGTCTTCTTTTTTTAAAAAATCTATAGAAACCAGTTGATGATACTTTATAAAAAAATACAGGAAATTTGTTTTTACACTACCACCGCCTCCACAGCCACAGATAAGCATGTTGTATGTTGTTTTTTAATTGTTCTTGTAGTTTTTTTAGTTGCTGTTGTTGTTGTTGTTGTTGTTATTATTTTTAATCGTTATTTTTTTTGTTTTTTCATTTTAAAGAAATTTACAACAAAACTTGTCAACTCACTGATTTTATATAGAGTAAGAAAAAAGTTGTGTATTTAGTATTTAGTCAATTTAGTAAGATAACATAGATTGATAAATAAATAAATAAATAAATAAGTAAATAAGTAAATAAATGAATATATAAATATATAAATAAATGAATTTATAACACACTGAAATAATCTTTTATCTGACATAAAATATCTGGTTTCTGTAATCTGAAATTTTCCTACTTTGACATTTTATTGAGATTCAAGAATAATATAGAAATCATGTAAATTAGCTCATTTTCATCATCATCATCATCATCATCACCACCACCAACACCACCACCACCACTAACACCACCACCACCACCACCACCAATACCACCACCATCATCATCATCATCATCACCAGTACCAACAAAACCACCACCACCATCTTCAACATCATCACCACCACCACCACCAGCAGCAGCAGCAGCAGCACCAGCAACACCACCATCATCATCATCATCATCATCATCATCATCATCATCATCCTTTTACCTCAGCTTTTCCATGCTGGTAATAGACTGGATGGGTCATCATGAACCAAGTCAGTTTTATATTCAGAATTACTAACATGTCTAGACAGGTTGGAGACCTCATCTCATTCATACTTCCCATTTCTCTTTCTTCTTTTTTTTTTGTTCTTGACATGGTTACTTTGGCTAAATGCCCTTCAAAATACTAAGCACTCTTTAGAGAGTACTGGATGCATTTCAATATGGCACCAGCAGACGAGACCTACCCTCATCAGCAACACATGCTTTGTTATGACAAGGTTCTTAACCAAATTTTACAACAGAGAAAACTAAACCGTTTGCTTTATTTGATAATATATTTGATAAGATATATGTGGCTGCAGGCATGATTGTGTGCTCAAGAACTTTGCTACAGAACCATGGGGTTCAGGGTTCATTCCTACTATATGGATATAGTTGGCTTGTAGTCTTCTACTATAGCTGCAGGCAGATCAATGCCACACATATGAAATTTGGTACACTGAAACAGGGAAAAGAACCAGGTGTGGCTATGTGGTAAGAAGCTTGCTTCCCAACCGGATGGTTCCGGGTTCAGTCCCAGTGTGTGGCACCTTGGGCAAGTGTCTTCTACTATAGCCTTGGACTGACCAAAGCCTTGTAAGTGGACTTGGTAGATGAAAACTGAAAGAAGCCCATCATGTGTATGTGTGTGCCTTTGTGTCTGTGTTTGTCCCCCCACCACTGCTTTACAACTGGTGCTGGTGTGTTCATGTCCCTGTAACTTAGTGTGTTGGTAAAAATGGTCAATAGTATAAGCACCAAACTTAAAAAAAGAAACATAAGTCCTGGGGACAACTTATTTGACTAAAAATTCAAGGCAGTGCCCCAGCATGGCCACAGTCTAATGACTGAAACAGGTAAAAGAATAAAAGAATATATATAGAGAGAGAGAGCAAGGGGAGCCTCAGGCAGGTCGGTATTAAAGGAGTTAATATCCTTCAAATCTTAATCTTAGCCCTGCAACCTTAAAAATGATACAAAGGATATGCTGGATAATATAGTTGGAGAAATATTATGTCTGAAAAAAATTTATGGGATGGTCATGATTGGAACGTCTTTGATTATAGGTCTGCTCAGTCAGAATTGAACTACGGCTAAACAGCTACAACAATGATAACATAAGCATCAGGGTTCACTGTAAATTCTAAATCTTACCTTAATCTTCTAAATAGGACTTATGTCCTCCTATAGGCTACTGAAGAACAGATGGATGTAGAGATCAACATTTGGTGAGCTCCCATTGAACTATGTCTACAATCTGTCTCTTTTACCAATCATTTTTATTTCACTTCATTTACTTCATTATCAATATATTATATGAATATACGGCGATAAGCTCGCAGAATCATTAGCACACCTGGCAAAATGATTAGCTGCATTTCATTGATCTGTGTTTGAATTCTGCTGAGGTCGACTTTACCTTTCATTCTTTTGGGGGTCAATAAAATGCTGGCCTTGTGCCAAAAATTGAAACCAATATTAATGTAAACAGTCAGGCAGTGAGGTGACAGAATCTTTAGCGCTCTGGGCAAAAATTTTAATGGCATCTCGTCCGTCTTTACATTCTGACATCAAACTCCACTGAGGTCAACTTTCCCTTTCATTCTTTCAGAGTTGTTGTGGCGAGAGTCATTGACACCCTTGAGGGACTGGAAGAATGGACTAGCTGAACTCTTATAAAGAGTAGAGGTCGGTAGTAGTTGAGTAGAGAGCATTTTGGTAGTTTCACGAAGTATGTCATGTGAACATATTGATTAAACCTCTGCTACCTAATTTTATACATACCAACCTGTGGCAGAATATAAAAAGGGTCGATAAAGTAAGTGCTAGTTGAACACTGGAGTTGATGTAATCGACTAACCCCTTCCCTGAAATTTCTGGCCTTGTGGCATAATTTGAAACCAATGCATTATATGAATATGATGGGTAGGGCATGAATTTTTAGCAACATGAACCTCTGCTTTCTTTGAAAGGCTTATGATTCACGTTTCCCTTGTAATAATAGGAAACTGCTTTTGTGCATGACATCATACATAGCAAGCTATGCCCAAAACTGGATATTTAGTTATGTTTAGCATAAATTTCATGGTTTTTGGCTATGCAAATACCAAAGTGTTCAAGCCTGGTGCGTGTGAGGCTTGTTTTTTGCATATTTCCTATGTTTTCCTTTCAAATTATGAGGAGGAAATAATTCATTGTTTCCAGTTATGGCAACCGAGAAAAGCAGAACAATAGAGTTTTACTAATGTAGAATGAGACAACTTTTTTTGTCTGCTTTAGTCATTGGACTGTGGCCATGCTAGGGCACTATCTGAAAGGGTTTAGTCAAATAAATTGACTCCAGTACATATTTTTTAAATGTTAGTACTTATTCTTATCAGTCACTTATTCCCCTGTAACATAACAAAATTTTGCCGAGCTGCTAAGTTACAGGGACGTGAACACACCACCATCGGTTGTCAAGCGATGTTGGGGAGACAAACATGGACACACAAGCATACACACACACATACATATATAAATATACATATATATATACGACGAGCTTCTTTCAGTTTCCGTCTACCAAATCCACTCACAAGGCTTTGGTCGGCCCGAAGCTATAGTAGAAGACACTTGCCCAAGGTGCCACACAGTGGGAATGAACCTAGAACCATGTGGCTAGTAAGCAAGCTACTTACCACACAGTGTAAGTACCAGAGTTGAAAAAAAAGTACTGGAATCAATTCATTGAATTAAAATTCCTCAAGTGGAAGCACATGGTGTAGTGGTTACAGCAGCAAACTTACAGTCAAGGGATTGTGGGTCCAAATCTCAGACCAGGTGATGTGTGTGTGTTTATGAGCAAAACACCTAAGCCCCATGCGGCTCCAGCAGAAGGTAATGGCGAACTTCTGCTGACTATTTCACCACAACTTTCTCTCACTCTTTCCTCCCGCATCTAGCAGCTCACCTGTGATGGACCAGCATCCCATCCAGGTGGGGAACCTATACGCCAATGAAACCAGGAAACCAGTCCTTATGAGCCAGGCATGGCTCAAGAAGGAACAAACAACAACAACAACAAAGTTCCTTAAGGCAGTGCCCCAGTATGGCCACAATCTAATGGCTGAAGCAAATAAAAAAAAGGATAAAAGTAACAGTTATTAAATAATATAAGACACATGTCAAGTGTGGATTCTGCCTGTTGGTGAAGAAAGTATAATGAGATGATGTTACCTGTCCGCATAGCTACCAGCATACCACATAAAGGTGCTTATTCTGGTGCCACATAAAAAGCACCCAGCACACACTGTAAAGTGGTTGGTGTTTGGAAGGGCATCCAGCCATAGAAATCATGCCAAATCAGACTGGAACCTGTTGCAGCTCTCTGGTTTACCAGTTCTGGTCAAACCATCCAACTCATGCCAGCATTGAAAACAGATGTTAAAGGATGATGATGATGATGATGATGATGATGATGATGATGATGATGATGATGATGATGATGATGATACCATAAGCAATTTTCATTATTTTGCCCTAACAGACTGTAATATTTTGACTAGTTTCAAGGCAGCAAGCTGGCAGAATGGTTAGCATGCTGGGCAAAATGTTTAGTAGCATTTTGTCTGTCTTTACGTTCTGAGTTCAAATTCCACCAAGGTCATATTTGCCTTTCATTCTTTTGGGGTCAATAAAATAAGTACCAATTGAACACTGGATTGATGTAATCAACTAGCCTCCTTCTCCAAAAAATTTCAGGCCTTGCAACTATAAGAGAAAGGACATTTTGACTAGTTTTCAATATTTTATTATTTGTGATAATTTCTGTGCCTAACAAACTTATGCTTATTTGGCTTCTCTGGCCTGCAGCATGCAATCTCCCATCCTTAGTACAACCACATTAGACACACGACAATTTTTTTGATAAATTTAAAAACTAAAAAAGTGCATCTTACACGCCAGCAAACATGGTAATTTACCCTTCTAATTGAGGTCACAAATTTTGCTAATTCTTGCAAGATCTAGCATAATTTAACGTAACATAGCTAATGAAAATAGTTAACAAGTAGAGAGATATAAATCTAGTTAATTTTTAAAATGATGTAGCATATTCTAGCTGGTTTTCATTGTCAGTAGTTTTACAATTTTAATGAGATGGCCTAATTACACTCCATGATAAAATGTCTGGCATATTTAAGGATTAAATAGATTTGGTAATTCCAGAATAGCCAGTCGTTACAATCAAGAGCATGACTGCCATTTATAATATTAATTGTATGTGAATTTGCTTCTCACATAATGATCTTTTACTTAATGAGTGGATGTATGGAACCAATTGAATCATTAAGTTGAGGTATTCTTGTACATTAAACAATGGAAATTGGAATTGGAAAAAACCAATTTATTTTGGTGACTGGTAGTTTCATTTTAGGATTCTTTAGACTAATATATAAATGTGTACATATCTATCTATCTATCTATTTATCAATCTATCCACCCATCAATCTG
>NC_142935.1:62873191-62883191 GCF_046866305.1 Octopus bimaculoides
TGAGTATCTGTGTGTGTGAGTGTGTGAGTGTGTGTGTGTGAGTGTGTGTGAGTGTGTGTGTGTGAGTGTGTGTGAGAGTGTGTGTGAGCATGTGTGAGTGTGTATGTTTGCGTGTGTGTGTGTGTGTGTGTGTGTGTGTGTGTGTGTGTGAGTGTGTGTGTCATTTGATATTTTGAACATGAATGATTGACTGATAATACACAGCATGCTATGGAAGCTCATCCAACCATTGTATTATCAGAGGCATGAAACTTAGAATAGTTGCATTTAAATCTTGTGTATACAAAACAATGTTTACTTTTCACTCCAGTAATGGAACTGCACACCACATGCACACAGATGCCTGCACACACACACACATGTGTGCATTTGGATTTACAACCAGGAAAAGAGTAGTCAATGTTTGTAGACTGTGTTAATTTATTCAAAGCAGACAAAGCTCTGTTGCTGTGAAAGACAAATGAAAAACTGAGCAGCAATGTTGGATAGCCTTAGCTTCAAATCCATAAATACAAAAGTGAGTGGGGATAGCCAGCATTCCGCAGATGGATGCATGCATGTATGCATATATGCATGTATATATGATGGAAGTCCATTTGTGACCAAGTACAACTCCTTCCTAGACTCAGTAAGTCCTTGCAAACATTCCAAGACTCCAAAAACTTCCTATGTGTGAATTTGTTTTGAGTGGATAATGTTTGGCACAGCATGGAACCGACTTTTCAGTGCAATCAACTATAAAACCAGTGGTACAACAGAGGTTGAGACGACCAGAGACCAACTTGCACTTCTGGCTTTTTATTCAAGTTTACCTTCTCCTTGAAAGAATTCTAACAAGAAATAGGGGTCCTTCACTCCCATTGGCTCACATGCTTGTTAACCCATAGCCAGGATTCTGAAAAGTGCTATTAAGGGTCAGAGTAGACCTGGGGAAAATAGGGGATAAGCAGTAGTCACATACTCCTCAAAACACACATACATACATATTTACATACATACATACATACATAAACACACGCACACATACATAAACACACACACATAGACACACACACACACACACACATACGTACATACACACAAATAACAAACTCCTTCGTAGTATTTATTTCATTATTGCCCACAGGGGGCTAAACATAGAGGGGACAAACAAGGACAGACAAAGGGAATAAGTCGATTACATCGACCCCAGTGTGTAACTGGTACTTAATTTATCGACCCCGAAAGGATGAAAGGCAAAGTCAACCTCAGCAGAATTTGAACTCAGAACGTAACGGCAGATGAAATACTGCTAAGCACTTCACCCAGCGTGCTTATGATTCTGCCAGCTCGCCGCCTTACTCCGTAGCAGTATTGATCCATCAAAATGACAGTAAAAAATACCTGCCAAAGTACTGCCAAATTGAATTGAACTCTAAAGTGCATGGTTGCAGAACGGTCTTATTAACCACATGGCTATGCCTGCTGTACACCCCTCATCCTCACTCTCATTCACATACACATATAAATATACATATACATGTGTGCGAAGAGAGAGAGGGTGTGTGTGACACAGACAGAGCATCTTAAAAATTCAGTGATTAAACTAGACTGATTCCAGTTTTGAGTGATTGGAAGAGATTCAAATGTTGGATTTATTGAGCGAGATTATTTTTGAGTTAATCCAATAATTATTAGCTATAAATGCTGATTAGTTAGAAGTAAATTCTAATTATTATTTCTAAGCTGTTCCTTAATCTCTCCAAACCTTAATCCTCTTATAAAAACAAGAAGAAGAAATAAAAGTAGTAGAAAGCAAAGAAGGAAAAAATTAAACCTTCCTACAATCCAAGAATATTTAGTAAGCAGTGGAACACCAAATGAAAGTTTATGCAAATAACTATTTATAAGTTTTGAAATTCAGTAATAATATGGAAACAAACATGATAACTGGTGAGTTAAGAAACTGACGGACTGGATTCTGGGGGACTGCAAAAGAAACAAGAAAATAAAGAAGACTGAGAGATGAATGAAATAGATCTGATGAAAACTGGAGATTGGTAACCCGAAAACTGGAAGTTGTGGAGAAATGAAAAGGAAGTTATTTACTTAGCATTGGGAAATAAAAGACTCATTTGATTGATTGATTGATTGATTGACTGATTGATTGATTGATTGATTGAATAATCTAAAGGTGTGATGTGAAGTGGTAGAAAACTGGAGCTACAGAATTTATTGTTGGTAACAAAGTATTTTCTCTCTCTCTATTTATGCTTTTCTTTCTCTCTATCTCTTTCTTTCTCTCTACTGCTTTCTCTCTCTCCCCCTGCCCTACCTCCCCTTCCCCTATCTCCCTCCCTCTTTCTCCCCCTTCCTTCTCTCCCCTTCTCTCTGCCCCCTTTTTCTCTCCATGTGTCTTTTCCTTTGTCATTCTCACCTCTCTTGTTTTCTATTCCTGTCTCATTAGCTTTCTCTTTTTCTCTTTTCCTCTCTCACTCTCCTCCCCGACCCCACCTTGTAATCTTGTGCTTGTTCTCTCACTCTCTCTTATAGCATCTCCCTCATTCTCACGTTCTCTTGCTCACATCCTCACTCTCTCTTGCAATCTCTTCCTTACTCTCCCACCCTTGCTCTTTCTTTCTATTTCCACCTCCCTCTCTCCCATCCCTCTCTCTCTCTCTCTCTCTCTCTCTCTCCTTCTTTCTATAAAAAAGACCAATTGTATGATGCAAATGTCCAAAAATATAATGTGTATTTACTGAATGGACAATGGCTGTAGATAAATTATATGACACAGATGCCAGTGGCACATAAAAAGCACCCACTACACTCTCAGAGTGGTTGGCATTAGGAAGGGCATCCAACAATAGAAACCTTGCCAGATCAGATTGAAACCTGGTGCAGCCTCCTGGCTTGCCAGTCCTTAGTCAAACTGTCCAACCCATGCCAGTATGGAAAGCGGACGTTAAACAATGATGACGATGATGAAGAGAGAGGGGGGAATTTGACTGATATAATACAAAAGGATTATTGATACAGTTTTTAAAAAAACAGCGTTACAATCCCTTAAGAACTGATAGAAATGGTGGCACTACATGCATTACCCTACATTTCAGCTCACAGTAAGGGAGGGACATCCTTTGCAACCTCAGTTTCACAAACCTTAACATCTCTCTTGTTCCTAAAACCCATTTTCATCATTATTCTTAACACTGATTGGTTCTAGCTTTTTAAGATGGCTTGGAATAAAACTGATTCTTAAGGATGACTTAGGATAAACTAAACCTTTGAAATTTCTCTCAAATAAAGGATCCAACATGAACCATTAGATTCCTTCTCTCCTCTATAAGTAGAAAAGCCATATGTGTAGGTAAGTGCACTGAGTGAAAATACTACAATAGATGATTAGTGATAAGAAATGAGTTGGATGCAGAGGATATCAGTTCAGTGGAGGAGGAAGTGAAAGAAATAGGGCAAGTCAGAAGATTTCTGGATGAGTAAGTGTTAAAAGATGAGGTGTGGGGAAGGCTGAATTCTGCTGAGATGGATGGGTCTTCTTAAGCACGGCATATCGTTATTCACCTCAGTCCCCACTCCCCATCATCTTTGCTAATTTTTTGTTGTTACAAATTGTCGAAGCAGACCTATCATTTGTTTATACAACAGATTCTAGAATTTACCTTTGAAATTTCAGTCTCACTGACAAAATTATTTAACCCTTTAGCATTTAATCCAGTCATATCCAGCCTAAATATTCTACCTGTGTTATGTTAAAACTGACAAGATCCAAACTCTCATACCTACCCTACTATGTCATACTAAGAATATAAACAATCACATCAGCAAAATCTGAAAGTTACAAGAGTTAACGGTTCCTCATGAAGATAATATGGATGCCGGGCGGGCTCGAAAGATTGACTGTTATGTAAACCTCTTTGAGAAATGTAAAGACGCAGGCTGGAATGTGGAGCATTTGCCAGTCGAAGTTGGATGTAGAGGGTTTGTAGGACACAGTGTGAGATGAGTGCTGTTATCGTTAGGCCTAACTCATCGTAAGGTAAATACCACCATGAGTGGTATCCAAACTACAGTGGAGAAGGCCAGCCACTGGATTTGGTTAAAAAGAGACGATGAGCGGTGGCTAGAGAAATATTGAGCTTTGTTTTTAATAACCAGTTGATCTAGCAAGTGGGGCCTCATATCAGTGAAGGGGACCGGTGCGCATTGATGCCGTCGAGAGGTAGGCTCCGAAACGGTGTGCATTCTCTCCAGGTGACCCCATACACTTGCTGGCTTCCAGTATGCAGAGTTCTCGACTAGTAGCACTTGTATGTGCGAGTTGTTTGCAAGACATCTATGATTAATTTGAAACAATGTGAATAAATATGCATTACATTTGACAGAATAACCTAAATGCTAAAGGATTAAGTCAAGAATGCATAAGAAAAGTGACAAAGGTACTGACCAGAATTGCATATTCTAGGTATGTTCAGTGAACGCTATCACACACCCACCAAAAATGATAAATTTTCTATATAATAATTCTATTCTTAAACTATCCTGATATAATCTGGACATAATTTGTTTTTGAAATCTAATAACACTCTGAAACAAAGATTAAGTCAGGTTTAAGTTGTATTATCTACAGAATCTGTATAAAGATGTGCACATTTATACTTAAGCCACAATAGTAAGTTCTGCATTGAAACACACCCTTACACAACCACCACAATATGCTACTGACACCAGTTTGCTCAACCCATGCTATTATGATAAAACAGGTCTGATCGTCTAACTTGTACTTGTTTCAGCTTTTTATAATACAAAATGTTTTAGGCATTTTGTATTATTTTAATTTATTACTTTTTACTTGTTTCAGTCATTAGATTGCAGCAGACATAAAAACAATGATGATGATGATGATGATGATGATGATGGTATATATCCTTTTCTACTCTAGGCACAAGGCCCGAAATTTTGGGTACATAACTGGTACTTAATTTATCGACCTTGAAAAGATGAAAGGCAAAGTCAACCTTGGTGGAATTTGAACTCAGAACGTAAAAACAGATGAAATACTGTTAAGCATTTCGCCTGGCATTGCTAACTTTTTTGTGCCAACTCCCTGCTTTAATGATGGCATATATCATTAAATATACATTGTCATTAAATTATCATAACCATCATCATCATCATCATCATCATTGTCATCATTTAACATTCATTTTCCATGCTAGCATGAGTTAAACAGTTTGACAGGATCTGACAAGCCACACAGTTGCATCAAGCTCCAATGTTGGCTTTGGCATGATTTCTATAGCTGGATACCCTTCCTAATGCCAGTCACTTTTTAGTGTGTAATGGATGCTTTTTTTTTTCATGACACTTGCAAGGTCACCAAAGTAACTTGGAAACACCTGCTCTGTTTTTCTATCTACCCAGGCATTCCATTATTTAACAAACACCAAAAACATGCTACCATTTTAACTGATTTTTGCTGAAATTTCTGTTTATTTTGGGTTTAAATTTGAAGTGGTTTTTCTTGTTCATGAAAGATTTTAAGCATGATTTTTAAACAATATTTTTTTTTATAAATTTTATAAATTTTTAATAAATTTTTCTTATAAATTAAGATACTTCTGTTGCTACTGTTGTTTATCTCATTATTTTTGTTGTTGCTTAGCTCCAGATCAATCCTGATTAGATAGTCTTTTAATCAAAGGTTTTGATTCAATCTTGGTGAGTACTTATTCACATTTCCCTCAGCCATGGGGTGAGGTTATGTATGGGTGTGGTCCAAGAGTTCAGTGTTGTTCAACAGCTGCTTACTGAACAATGGCATTTATGAAATGGCACTAGGGACACACATTCTTTAGAGCAGGGGTCAGGAAATCATTTTAACCAATTATCCCAAAATATATTGATTTACACCAATGTTACCCCGCTTGATTCGAAAGGAAGAAAATAGGTTTATTGAATCTATTTATATGGAGAATACAATTATAAATATAGAAAGTATAAAACAAATACGATAAAATAAATATCCTCATTATGAAACAAAAGGAGTTTTCTAGAAACGTTTTCACTTCAGATTTCAGAAAAATGATGTTGTTTCATTTTTGTTGAAATTACATCAAAATTGGGGCATTTTGAAGCCAGAGCAATTTAGATACAGTCTTTGCGGTCCAATCAATTTTGTTAAAGGGTTGAAATGAATAACTATTTAAATCTGCTTAAACCAAGCAAAAACACCTGTGTCAAAAAATAAGGTTAAAGCAGGTAATAGACAACTGACAAACAATATGCTTAGTCACTAGACAATGCTTTAGCAACCAAATTGTTTGTAGTTCAAAATGGTGTGATGTCTGCTAAACACATCCATTACATTGGACTGATGCAGTGTTGTCAGAAGAAAAATTTCTGTCATAAGAAGGAACATGTTTTTTATATAATTTTACTTATGTCTAAGTGGAGGCGCAATGGCCCAGTGGTTAGGGCAGCGGACTCGTGGTCATAAGATCGCGGTTTCGATTCCCTGACCAGGTGTTGTAAGTGTTTATTGAGCGAAAACACCTAAAGCTGCACGGGACTCCGGCAGGGGATGGTGGCAAACCCTGCTGTACTCTTTCACCACAACTTTCTCTCACTCTTACTTCCTGTTTCTGTTGTGCCTGTAATTCAAAGGGTCAGCCTTGTCACACTGTGTCACGTTGAATATCCCCGAGAACTACATTAAGGGTACACATGTCTGTGAAGTGCTCAGCCACTTGCAAGTTAATTTCATGAGTAGGCTGTTCCGTCGATCGGATCAACTGGAACACTCGACGTCGGAACTACCCCACAAGAATTTCATTTTTACCCCACTTGGAGTAATTTACCCCAGTTTGCTGACCCCCTACTTTAAAGGGACTTAGGCCATTGCAGCCTCCCCACCCCTGCTTTAGGGTTGAGGAGAGCAATGAATCAGTTGCTTGTTTGACACCATTGAAGAAGGAAATAGGAAAACTTATACAAATAATGTTTACAAACAAATCTTGAGTATTTAGGACACTGAACTCTGAAATCAATGATGTATGGAGTAAGGAAATGAATGTATGCATTGCCTTAGCATATCTTGGGCTACATTATTCAACGTATCCTTCTTTAGAAAGCAAGTGATAGCTGGGTAGTTTGAGGGAAATTTGGCAAATATTTCTATGATATTAGTAACAAAAGTAAAGTGAAGAGACCAATTTGCATATTTAACATAATGGTAAAAAACACCATTTGAGCGTGGCTGTTGCCAGTACAGCCTGACTGGCCCTCGTGCTGGTGGCACGTAAAAGCACCCACTACACTCTTGGATTGGTTAGTGTTAGGAAGGGCATCCAGCTATAGAAACTCTGCCAGATCAGATTAGAGCCTGGTGTAGCCATTTGGTTCGCCAGTCTTCAGTCAAATCGTCCAACCCATGCTAGCATGGAAAGCGGAAGTTAAACGATGATGAGGAGGAGGAGGATGATGATGAGGAGGAGGAGGATGATGATGATGAGGAGGAGGATGATGATGATGAGGAGGAGGATGAGGAGGATGATGAGGAGGAGGATGATGATGTACGAATGGTTTTTTTTTTTCATGTATTAGAATACTTTCTAGAAGGATAGAGCTGGTTCCTTACAAAGAAACAAATCTCCATTGCTGGAATTTTATAACAATGGCAAGTATTATATGTTGAACTTTTGAAAAGTCTTGCATATATTTATGGTTCCTCTTACAGACTGTATTTGTGAAGTGCATGCTAACCGATTTTTTACTTTACTTGAAAATCCTAGCTTTTACAGACTGAAATTTAGACATTAAAAATACCAAATACACCAAAAATGTAAATTTGTAATCAGGATAGAGTAACTGCAGGTTTCAAAGTAGTTATCTTTCATCTTTTATTTCTTTCAGTAACTAGGCTGTGGCCAAGCTGGGGCACCGCCTTGATGAATTTTAGTTGAACAAATTAACCCCAATGCTTATTATTATTTTTTTTTTAAGCCTGGTACTTATTCTATCAGTCTCTTTTGCCAGATCGCTAAGTTATGGGGACATAAACACACCAGTACCAGCTGTCAAGCAATGGTGGGGGGAAAACACAGTCACAAAGACACACACACATGAATATATATTTGACAGGTTTCTTTCAGTTTCTGCCAACCAAAACTGCTCACAAAGCTTTGGTCAGCCTGAAGCTCTAGTAGAAGACATTTGCCCAAGGTGCCACACAGCGAGACTGAACTGTCCATAAATATTCTCTTTCTTACTGGTTTTGAAAGATATGTTCATATTTGCAGAGCAGCTAGCTTCTACGACTATATGCGATATTTTTCTGTCCCAAATAGTTATAATAGCCTGGGCCAAGTTTAGAGAGTTCTTACCTCTGCTGGCTACAAAGGGACTCTCACTCAGGGTAAAAGGCAGACTGTATGACGCATGTGTACGAACAGCCATGCTACATGGCAGTGAAACATGGGCTGTGACTGCTGAGGACATGCGTAAGCTCGCAAGGAATGAAGCCAGTATGCTCCGCTGGATGTGTAATGTAAATGTGTAAGTATCTTGAGAGAAAAGCTGAACATAAGAAGCGTCAGTAGTGGTGTGCAAGAGAGACGATTGCGCTGGTTTGGACATGTGGTGAGAATGAATGAGGATAGCTGCGTGAAAAAGTGCCACTCCCTAACAGTTGAGGGAACCCGTGGAAGAGGTAGACCCAGGAAGACCTGGGCTGAGGTGGTGAGGCAAGACCTTCGAACATTGGGCCTCACCGAGGCGATGACTACTGATCGAGACCTTTGGAAATGTGCTGTGCATGAGAAGACCGGGCAAGCCAAGTGAGATCGTTGCCAGTGCCCCTGGACTGGCTCTTGTGCGGGTGGCACATAAGATGTACCATCCTGAGCGTGACCGTTGCCAGTACTGCCTGACTGGCCTTGTAGGGTTTTCGAGCGAGATCGTTGCCAGTGCCCCTGGACTGGCTCTTGTGCGGGTGGCACATAAAAGACACCATTTCGAGCGTGGCCGTTTTCGTGCGGGTGACACATAAAAGCACCCACTACACTCTCTGAGTGGTTGGCGTTAGGAAGGGCATCCAGCTGTAGAAACTCTGCCAAATTAGATTGGAGCCTGGTGTAGCCATCCGGTTGCACCAGTCCTCAGTCAAATCGTCCAACCCATGCTAGCATGGAAAGCGGACGTTAAACGATGATGATGATGATGATGATATATATACAGGGTGGGCCAAAAGTCATGCACCAAAACCATTTACCATTTTGTTACCTCCATCTTAGTGAAGGCAGAGGTATTGTTTGTTTGTTTGTTTGTCCATGGACAAGATATCTCAAGAACCACTGGATGGATTCGGATGAAACTTCCAGCTATGTTTGGCCTCATGACTGGCAAGAAGTGATTAGATTTTGGGATCAACCTGGTACTCAACAAGAATTCTGGATCATTTTTCCAGTTTTTAAATTTAATATTTGAGAGCGGTTGGGTTCATTTTTAGTATTCTCATTTGTGAGAGCAGTCGAGTTTATTTCAGATATTCTCATTTTAAAAATCATCTCCAGCTAATCATTGAGAGGTCGTTAAGGTGCTTTGGTGGAGGTCTACGCTCTCTGAGTGCTCTTGTTTATATTACATTGTTGTTGTTGTTGTTGTTGTTGTTGTTGTTGTTCATTTTGTCCATCATGTACAAGTACATGTGTATTCATCATTATTTTATTTTTTGGAAAAAGTGAAACATGTATTTAATAATTCCAAATGTATTGAACTTATTTTGTGATTGACTTTTGGCCCACCCTGTATATAACTATGCATGTATACATGTAAGCATGTATGGGTGGATGGATGGATATGTGTATGTCTATATGTATGCATGTATGTCTGTACAACTATGTATGTATATTCAAATACATTTCTTTGCATGCAGGTAGATGGATAGGTAGTTGAGAATGATTTTTCTTTCTATGTTTGGGTGTTCCTACATAAACAATATCAA